>NC_066584.1:10142791-10262791 GCF_024323335.1 Lathyrus oleraceus
TCAAGTATATATATAAATACTCAAAAAACTGCTGAAATTAGAAGTATATTGTGTTGAACTATAATGTGTTTATAATGCATATAGATTTTCAAGTATATGTGCATATTCAGAAGATAGAGCTACAATGTGTTGAACTATAAGGTGCATATAGATTGGATTCAAGCTCCAATTTATGAAAATCTGCTGAAATTTGCAATTTACAGGTGCTAAATAATGTGGTGAAAACGTATAAAAAGATCCTCCAAAATTTGGAGTCTTAGACAGCGCTTCTAGGCAAAAAGCGCTGGTAAAGGCATTTTAATTTTGACCTTAGACAACGCTTTTATCAAAAAAGCGCTGGCATAGGTGGTTAATTCAACAAAATATAGTGTAAAAAAGCGCTGGCATAGGGTGGGCTATACCAGCGCTTTTTCTGTAAAAGCGCTGGTATAGCCCACCCTATGCCAGCGCTTTTTTACACTATATTTTGTTGAATTAACCACCTATGCCAGCGCTTTTTTGATAAAAGCGCTGGCATAGGGGGGTTTAGACAGCGCTTTTTCAGTAAAAGCGCTGTCTAAACCCCCCCTATGCCAGCGCTTTTTTAGTTAATTTCAACATGAAATTAACTAAAAAAGCGCTGGCATAGGGGGGTTTTAGACAGCGCTTTTACAGAAAAAGCGCTGTCTAAACCCCCCCTATGCCAGCGCTTTTTTAGTAAATTAAGCGCTGTCTAAGACCTATACCAGCGCCAGTATAGCCAGCGCTTTTAAGCGCTGTCTAATGTCAAAAAAAGCGCTGTCTAATCCCTTGTTTGGCATAGTGAATATATTATATTTTAATTTTTTTAAAATAAATTATTGCACTTGCGCGATCCGTGCGAACGCACGGGTCCTTTACTAGTTTTAATGGAAACTTGAATCTTCAGTTTTCTTCCCAAAATATTGATTGAAATCGGCTTCTTCTTCATTTAAAGCTACAACGACCCTTTTTTTAATTACTTTTCTTTTTTAGATCATCTAAAATCATTGAGAATTTGAATGTCTTTCTGAATCTTAAAAGGTGAAAGTCATGTAAATCACTTAATTATGAACAAAGACTGACAACTTCAAAGTCTTTTTTCCATGGGAGGTTCAAAGGTAATTCAAGAATCACCAAACTCCCGATGCTCCACCTCATGGAAATCAGTGTCTTGAGCCTCTTTTTTCGTTTCTTTTTAATTGGCGTTTTAAGCTATTGTAGTCTCCTAAGTTTTTCTCCTTTTTAATATGTTTATCCCTCTCAAAATAGGTCATTCGTGGATGAAATACTTGAACAAACTGAAAAACATAAAATGACTAAAGAATTTATCTAATGGCATGAGAATGACTATCTTTACGAAACCCTTACTTTTAGTAGACTTTGTTGACAATTTGCATAATTATTACTTTACTTACATGTTTGATAAAGAAATCTGTATTAGAATTAATTCATGTTTTCATAAATTTGTAGACAAAGTTTGTTAGAGGGTATTTTAGTATTTCTCCTAGAGTCTCACTTGTATTTAAACAAGTGAGTGATGTGAACAAATAGTATCTTTTATTCCTTTTGAAGTCTGAGCAGTGTGTGTGTGTGTGTGTGTGTGTGTGTGTGCACCCATTTTGTAACCATTTTAAGATTAGTGGAAATTTGTTATTATTCCCTCTTCCCTCTCTTGTTCCAATTGTTCATCTTTATCACCTTGAACATCAATAATTGATATCTAGAGCTCTGGTTCAGATCCACAAGGAAACACCATGGAAAATATGAGTGAAACGATGAGGCGTTGTGTGATTGATTTCTGTTCGGAGAATCGTGTTGAATTTCTGTTCAAAATCGTAACAGAATCACATATCTTGATTCTGCAAGATTGAGAAACATTGTGTTTAGGTGAGATCTGAGTGTATTGTACAAGGTTGAAGATGAACGAAAACGGTAATCTGAGTACCAAGCTTCCAGTGTTTGATGGCATAAACTGGAATTGTTGGATGATTTCGGTGCATGTGTTGTTTGGAGCTCAAGATATTCTTGATCTCGTCAACGATGGTTACACTGCATTTCCAGAAAATGAAACAGAAGCGTAGAGAAATGCTCAGCATGATCCGAGGAAGAAAGATCAGAAGGTTTTGTTCTACATCCACCAGTGTGTGGATGTGAACGTGTTTGAGAAAATCATTGATTCGACGACGAAGAAAGTTATGTGGGATACACTGGTGCGGGGCTACGACGGTGATGCATTAGTGAAGAAGGTAAAGCTTCAGTCTCTATGCTTCCTCACACTCAGTGGTCCCCTCTAAAGTAACATCCTCTCATGAATCTTCTTAGTCAATGCCCTCAATGGTCCTCTCAAAATTAACATCCTCACATGAAACTTTTTGGTCAACTGCATCTTCTACACTAGTGGTCCCTCCTTCATCAAACTTGTCGCTTATATTATTCAAATATTCAAAAGCTCCCAAATCATCAAAAGTACATTTTAAATCATTATTCAAATCATCCAAGATGTTATCTTCTAAACTATTCAAATCCTCCAAAGTGTCATAATCTCTTACCTCACATTCTTCATCCTTTTCATTGGGTCCTACAATGTTTTCTAGAGAGAGTATTGGCTCTTTAATATAATCTGGTTGTGAGAGTGGATGAATACCATATAAATGCACATTCTCATTTATCAGTGTTATGATTTTCATTCTATTTATTCATGCATCATCTTTCAACAAAACTAGCTCATTAATATCCATTGCATCATAATACCATAAACTCTCCACTTTTGGGTACCCTAAATTCTTTAAACCACTTAGAACCTCAAAATAACTCCAAAAATCATGGTCAACTTTCCAAACTTCCTCTAACCCCTTGTAACCTAATATCTTAAACTCAACAAACACACCCTCGTGATGGATAACACACTGAAACCTATTAGTCATGACCTAATCAGACAAAATAATGAAGAATTCAGTCTTTGAAGAATGAGAAAACGAAAAAGGATTGCTTTTTAAAATAGTAAACAGATAATCATACCTTAGAAGAAAACTGGAAATGAACAATGGTGAAAACGTTTATGTATCGTCTTCTTCGTTGCTCCAAGTTTCAAACGGAATTGTTTTCTTCGTCGCTACAAGTTTCAGAGTATGAGAAGAGTAGAAGAGTGAGCTAGGGTTCGTAATTAAAGAGTTTCAGAGAGAAAAATATACATGTGTTGGTAGGTGAAGAGTTGAGAAATGATATTTCTAAAATTAAAAATAATTTTTATAATTTAAATTAAAATAATATTAATAATATTAAAAAAAAACCAAACAAATAGCCATATCAGATTTTAAAAAGATATTACAACGGTCAAGTAGGTGATATTTAACGTTTTTTCTATAAAATTTAATATAAAAGATTTGTTAGACTACGAAAGAGCTTTAAAAAACTAGAGTATAACATTTTTTTAATTTTTTAATTAAACGATTAAATTAAAACAATAAATTAAATTAAGAAAAGAAATAAATTCAGCCTAAAAACTAATAACGTGCAACTTGGTTTAATATAGATTCTTGAAAAGCATATATATGCTCGAGAGATATCAAGCATATTAGGATATATTTTTATGGGTTCTCAAATGGAGATATGATTTGTGTGTAGGAGTAATATGAATCACGTGTCATATTGGTGTTAATGAGTACAAGCCTATTAGGTAATAATTTTAATATGTTTTTATCCTATATAAGTCCACTTTGTACAATTATTCATATTTAAAAGTTATAGTATATTTTTAATAAATGGCCTAAGCTCTCTGCCAAAATTCAATAAACAAGATAAAAGCAATGATTAAAAATAGTGAAAAGTAAAAACATATTTGAAACAAATGTGGTAACCACTACTCATTTTAATGGAAACTTGAATCTTCAGTTTTCTTCCCAAAATATTGATTTAAATCGGCTTCTTCTTCATTTAAAGCTACAACGACCCTTTTTATTTATTACTTTTCTTTTTTAGATCATCTAAAATCATTGAGAGTTTGAATGTCTTTCTGAATCTTAAAAGGTGAAAGTCATGTAAATCACTTAATTATGAACAAAGACTGACAACTTCAAAGTCTTTTTTCCATGGGAGGTTCAAAGGTAATTCAAGAATCACCAAACTCCTGATGCTCCACCTCATGGAAATCAGTGTCTTGAGCCTCTTTTTCTGTTTCTTTTTAATTGGCGTTTTAAGCTATTGTAGTCTCCTAAGTTTTTCTCCTTTTTAATATGTTTATCCCTCTCAAAATAGGTCATTCGTGGATGAAATACTTGAACAAACTGAAAAACATAAAATGACTAAAGAATTTATCTAATGGCATGAGAATGACTATCTTTACGAAACCCTTACTTTTAGTAGACTTTGTTGACAATTTGCATAATTATTACTTTACTTACATGTTTGATAAAGAAATCTGTATTAGAATTAATTCATGTTTTCATAAATTTGTAGACAAAGTTTGTTAGAGGGTATTTTAGTATTTCTCCTAGAGTCTCACTTGTATTTAAACAAGTGAGTGATGTGAACAAATAGTATCTTTTATTCCTTTTGAAGTCTGAGCAGTGTGTGTGTGTGTGTGTGTGTGCACCCATTTTGTAACCATTTTAAGATTAGTGGAAATTTGTTATTATTCCCTCTTCCCTCTCTTGTTCCAATTGTTCATCTTTATCACCTTGAACATCAATAATTGATATCTAGAGCTCTGGTTCAGATCCACAAGGAAACACCATGGAAAATATGAGTGAAACGATGAGGCGTTGTGTGATTGATTTCTGTTCGGAGAATCGTGTTGAATTTCTGTTCAAAATCGTAACAGAATCACATATCTTGATTCTGCAAGATTGAGAAACATTGTGTTTAGGTGAGATCTGAGTGTATTGTACAAGGTTGAAGATGAACGAAAACGGTAATCTGAGTACCAAGCTTCCAGTGTTTGATGGCATAAACTGGAATTGTTGGATGATTTCGGTGCATGTGTTGTTTGGAGCTCAAGATATTCTTGATCTCGTCAACGATGGTTACACTGCATTTCCAGAAAATGAAACAGAAGCGCAGAGAAATGCTCAGCATGATCCGAGGAAGAAAGATCAGAAGGTTTTGTTCTACATCCACCAGTGTGTGGATGTGAACGTGTTTGAGAAAATCATTGATTCGACGACGAAGAAAGTTATGTGGGATACACTGGTGCGGGGCTACGACGGTGATGCATTAGTGAAGAAGGTAAAGCTTCAGTCTCTATGCTTCCTCACACTCAGTGGTCCCCTCTAAAGTAACATCCTCTCATGAATCTTCTTAGTCAATGCCCTCAATGGTCCTCTCAAAATTAACATCCTCACATGAAACTTTTTGGTCAACTGCATCTTCTACACTAGTGGTCCCTCCTTCATCAAACTTGTCGCTTATATTATTCAAATATTCAAAAGCTCCCAAATCATCAAAAGTACATTTTAAATCATTATTCAAATCATCCAAGATGTTATCTTCTAAACTATTCAAATCCTCCAAAGTGTCATAATCTCTTACCTCACATTCTTCATCCTTTTCATTGGGTCCTACAATGTTTTCTAGAGAGAGTATTGGCTCTTTAATATAATCTGGTTGTGAGAGTGGATGAATACCATATAAATGCACATTCTCATTTATCAGTGTTATGATTTTCATTCTATTTATTCATGCATCATCTTTCAACAAAACTAGCTCATTAATATCCATTGCATCATAATACCATAAACTCTCCACTTTTGGGTACCCTAAATTCTTTAAACCACTTAGAACCTCAAAATAACTCCAAAAATCATGGTCAACTTTCCAAACTTCCTCTAACCCCTTGTAACCTAATATCTTAAACTCAACAAACACACCCTCGTGATGGATAACACACTGAAACCTATTAGTCATGACCTAATCAGACAAAATAATGAAGAATTCAGTCTTTGAAGAATGAGAAAACGAAAAAGGATTGCTTTTTAAAATAGTAAACAGATAATCATACCTTAGAAGAAAACTGGAAATGAACAATGGTGAAAACGTTTATGTATCGTCTTCTTCGTTGCTCCAAGTTTCAAACGGAATTGTTTTCTTCGTCGCTACAAGTTTCAGAGTATGAGAAGAGTAGAAGAGTGAGCTAGGGTTCGTAATTAAAGAGTTTCAGAGAGAAAAATATACATGTGTTGGTAGGTGAAGAGTTGAGAAATGATATTTCTAAAATTAAAAATAATTTTTATAATTTAAATTAAAATAATATTAATAATATTAAAAAAAACCAAACAAATAGCCATATCAGATTTTAAAAAGATATTACAACGGTCAAGTAGGTGATATTTAACGTTTTTTCTATAAAATTTAATATAAAAGATTTGTTAGACTACGAAAGAGCTTTAAAAAACTAGAGTATAACATTTTTTTAATTTTTTAATTAAACGATTAAATTAAAACAATAAATTAAATTAAGAAAAGAAATAAATTCAGCCTAAAAACTAATAACGTGCAACTTGGTTTAATATAGATTCTTGAAAAGCATATATATGCTCGAGAGATATAAGCATATTAGGATATATTTTTATGGGTTCTCAAATGGAGATATGATTTGTGTGTAGGAGTAATATGAATCACGTGTCATATTGGTGTTAATGAGTACAAGCCTATTAGGTAATAATTTTAATATGTTTTTATCCTATATAAGTCCACTTTGTACAATTATTCATATTTAAAAGTTATAGTATATTTTTAATAAATGGCCTAAGCTCTCTGCCAAAATTCAATAAACAAGATAAAAGCAATGATTAAAAATAGTGAAAAGTAAAAACATATTTGAAACAAATGTGGTAACCACTACTCATTTTAATGGAAACTTGAATCTTCAGTTTTCTTCCCAAAATATTGATTGAAATCGGCTTCTTCTTCATTTAAAGCTACAACGACCCTTTTTATTTATTACTTTTCTTTTTTAGATCATCTAAAATCATTGAGAGTTTGAATGTCTTTCTGAATCTTAAAAGGTGAAAGTCATGTAAATCACTTAATTATGAACAAAGACTGACAACTTCAAAGTCTTTTTTCCATGGGAGGTTCAAAGGTAATTCAAGAATCACCAAACTCCCGATGCTCCACCTCATGGAAATCAGTGTCTTGAGCCTCTTTTTTCATTTCTTTTTAATTGGCGTTTTAAGCTATTGTAGTCTCCTAAGTTTTTCTCCTTTTTAATATGTTTATCCCTCTCAAAATAGGTCATTCGTGGATGAAATACTTGAACAAACTGAAAAACATAAAATGACTAAAGAATTTATCTAATGGCATGAGAATGACTATCTTTACGAAACCCTTACTTTTAGTAGACTTTGTTGACAATTTGCATAATTATTACTTTACTTACATGTTTGATAAAGAAATCTGTATTAGAATTAATTCATGTTTTCATAAATTTGTAGACAAAGTTTGTTAGAGGGTATTTTAGTATTTCTCCTAGAGTCTCACTTGTATTTAAACAAGTGAGTGATGTGAACAAATAGTATCTTTTATTCCTTTTGAAGTCTGAGCAGTGTGTGTGTGTGTGTGTGTGTGTGTGCACCCATTTTGTAACCATTTTAAGATTAGTGGAAATTTGTTATTATTCCCTCTTCCCTCTCTTGTTCCAATTGTTCATCTTTATCACCTTGAACATCAATAATTGATATCTAGAGCTCTGGTTCAGATCCACAAGGAAACACCATGGAAAATATGAGTGAAACGATGAGGCGTTGTGTGATTGATTTCTGTTTGGAGAATCGTGTTGAATTTCTGTTCAAAATCGTAACAGAATCACATATCTTGATTCTGCAAGATTGAGAAACATTGTGTTTAGGTGAGATCTGAGTGTATTGTACAAGGTTGAAGATGAACGAAAACGGTAATCTGAGTACCAAGCTTCCAGTGTTTGATGGCATAAACTGGAATTGTTGGATGATTTCGGTGCATGTGTTGTTTGGAGCTCAAGATATTCTTGATCTCGTCAACGATGGTTACACTGCATTTCCAGAAAATGAAACAGAAGCGTAGAGAAATGCTCAGCATGATCCGAGGAAGAAAGATCAGAAGGTTTTGTTCTACATCCACCAGTGTGTGGATGTGAACGTGTTTGAGAAAATCATTGATTCGACGACGAAGAAAGTTATGTGGGATACACTGGTGCGGGGCTACGACGGTGATGCATTAGTGAAGAAGGTAAAGCTTCAGTCTCTATGCTTCCTCACACTCAGTGGTCCCCTCTAAAGTAACATCCTCTCATGAATCTTCTTAGTCAATGCCCTCAATGGTCCTCTCAAAATTAACATCCTCACATGAAACTTTTTGGTCAACTGCATCTTCTACACTAGTGGTCCCTCCTTCATCAAACTTGTCGCTTATATTATTCAAATATTCAAAAGCTCCCAAATCATCAAAAGTACATTTTAAATCATTATTCAAATCATCCAAGATGTTATCTTCTAAACTATTCAAATCCTCCAAAGTGTCATAATCTCTTACCTCACATTCTTCATCCTTTTCATTGGGTCCTACAATGTTTTCTAGAGAGAGTATTGGCTCTTTAATATAATCTGGTTGTGAGAGTGGATGAATACCATATAAGTGCACATTCTCATTTATCAGTGTTATGATTTTCATTCTATTTATTCATGCATCATCTTTCAACAAAACTAGCTCATTAATATCCATTGCATCATAATACCATAAACTCTCCACTTTTGGGTACCCTAAATTCTTTAAACCACTTAGAACCTCAAAATAACTCCAAAAATCATGGTCAACTTTCCAAACTTCCTCTAACCCCTTGTAACCTAATATCTTAAACTCAACAAACACACCCTCGTGATGGATAACACACTGAAACCTATTAGTCATGACCTAATCAGACAAAATAATGAAGAATTCAGTCTTTGAAGAATGAGAAAACGAAAAAGGATTGCTTTTTAAAATAGTAAACAGATAATCATACCTTAGAAGAAAACTGGAAATGAACAATGGTGAAAACGTTTATGTATCGTCTTCTTCGTTGCTCCAAGTTTCAAACGGAATTGTTTTCTTCGTCGCTACAAGTTTCAGAGTATGAGAAGAGTAGAAGAGTGAGCTAGGGTTCGTAATTAAAGAGTTTCAGAGAGAAAAATATACATGTGTTGGTAGGTGAAGAGTTGAGAAATGATATTTCTAAAATTAAAAATAATTTTTATAATTTAAATTAAAATAATATTAATAATATTAAAAAAAAACCAAACAAATAGCCATATCAGATTTTAAAAAGATATTACAACGGTCAAGTAGGTGATATTTAACGTTTTTTCTATAAAATTTAATATAAAAGATTTGTTAGACTACGAAAGAGCTTTAAAAAACTAGAGTATAACATTTTTTTAATTTTTTAATTAAACGATTAAATTAAAACAATAAATTAAATTAAGAAAAGAAATAAATTCAGCCTAAAAACTAATAACGTGCAACTTGGTTTAATATAGATTCTTGAAAAGCATATATATGCTCGAGAGATATCAAGCATATTAGGATATATTTTTATGGGTTCTCAAATGGAGATATGATTTGTGTGTAGGAGTAATATGAATCACGTGTCATATTGGTGTTAATGAGTACAAGCCTATTAGGTAATAATTTTAATATGTTTTTATCCTATATAAGTCCACTTTGTACAATTATTCATATTTAAAAGTTATAGTATATTTTTAATAAATGGCCTAAGCTCTCTGCCAAAATTCAATAAACAAGATAAAAGCAATGATTAAAAATAGTGAAAAGTAAAAACATATTTGAAACAAATGTGGTAACCACTACTCATTTTAATGGAAACTTGAATCTTCAGTTTTCTTCCCAAAATATTGATTGAAATCGGCTTCTTCTTCATTTAAAGCTACAACGACCCTTTTTTTTTATTACTTTTCTTTTTTAGATCATCTAAAATCATTGAGAGTTTGAATGTCTTTTTGAATCTTAAAAGGTGAAGGTCATGTAAATCACTTAATTATGAACAAAGACTGACAACTTCAAAGTCTTTTTTCCATGGGAGGTTCAAAGGTAATTCAAGAATCACCAAACTCCCGATGCTCCACCTCATGGAAATCAGTGTCTTGAGCCTCTTTTTCCGTTTCTTTTTAATTGGCGTTTTAAGCTATTGTAGTCTCCTAAGTTTTTCTCCTTTTTAATATGTTTATCCCTCTCAAAATAGGTCATTCGTGGATGAAATACTTGAACAAACTGAAAAACATAAAATGACTAAAGAATTTATCTAATGGCATGAGAATGACTATCTTTACGAAACCCTTACTTTTAGTAGACTTTGTTGACAATTTGCATAATTATTACTTTACTTACATGTTTGATAAAGAAATCTGTATTAGAATTAATTCATGTTTTCATAAATTTGTAGACAAAGTTTGTTAGAGGGTATTTTAGTATTTCTCCTAGAGTGTCACTTGTATTTAAACAAGTGAGTGATGTGAACAAATAGTATCTTTTATTCCTTTTGAAGTCTGAGCAGTGTGTGTGTGTGTGTGTGTGTGTGTGCACCCATTTTGTAACCATTTTAAGATTAGTGGAAATTTGTTATTATTCCCTCTTCCCTCTCTTGTTCCAATTGTTCATCTTTATCACCTTGAACATCAATAATTGATATCTAGAGCTCTGGTTCAGATCCACAAGGAAACACCATGGAAAATATGAGTGAAACGATGAGGCGTTGTGTGATTGATTTCTGTTCGGAGAATCGTGTTGAATTTCTGTTCAAAATCGTAACAGAATCACATATCTTGATTCTGCAAGATTGAGAAACATTGTGTTTAGGTGAGATCTGAGTGTATTGTACAAGGTTGAAGATGAACGAAAACGGTAATCTGAGTACCAAGCTTCCAGTGTTTGATGGCATAAACTGGAATTGTTGGATGATTTCGGTGCATGTGTTGTTTGGAGCTCAAGATATTCTTGATCTCGTCAACGATGGTTACACTGCATTTCCAGAAAATGAAACAGAAGCGCAGAGAAATGCTCAGCATGATCCGAGGAAGAAAGATCAGAAGGTTTTGTTCTACATCCACCAGTGTGTGGATGTGAACGTGTTTGAGAAAATCATTGATTCGACGACGAAGAAAGTTATGTGGGATACACTGGTGCGGGGCTACGACGGTGATGCATTAGTGAAGAAGGTAAAGCTTCAGTCTCTATGCTTCCTCACACTCAGTGGTCCCCTCTAAAGTAACATCCTCTCATGAATCTTCTTAGTCAATGCCCTCAATGGTCCTCTCAAAATTAACATCCTCACATGAAACTTTTTGGTCAACTGCATCTTCTACACTAGTGGTCCCTCCTTCATCAAACTTGTCGCTTATATTATTCAAATATTCAAAAGCTCCCAAATCATCAAAAGTACATTTTAAATCATTATTCAAATCATCCAAGATGTTATCTTCTAAACTATTCAAATCCTCCAAAGTGTCATAATCTCTTACCTCACATTCTTCATCCTTTTCATTGGGTCCTACAATGTTTTCTAGAGAGAGTATTGGCTCTTTAATATAATCTGGTTGTGAGAGTGGATGAATACCATATAAATGCACATTCTCATTTATCAGTGTTATGATTTTCATTCTATTTATTCATGCATCATCTTTCAACAAAACTAGCTCATTAATATCCATTGCATCATAATACCATAAACTCTCCACTTTTGGGTACCCTAAATTCTTTAAACCACTTAGAACCTCAAAATAACTCCAAAAATCATGGTCAACTTTCCAAACTTCCTCTAACCCCTTGTAACCTAATATCTTAAACTCAACAAACACACCCTCGTGATGGATAACACACTGAAACCTATTAGTCATGACCTAATCAGACAAAATAATGAAGAATTCAGTCTTTGAAGAATGAGAAAACGAAAAAGGATTGCTTTTTAAAATAGTAAACAGATAATCATACCTTAGAAGAAAACTGGAAATGAACAATGGTGAAAACGTTTATGTATCGTCTTCTTCGTTGCTCCAAGTTTCAAACGGAATTGTTTTCTTCGTCGCTACAAGTTTCAGAGTATGAGAAGAGTAGAAGAGTGAGCTAGGGTTCGTAATTAAAGAGTTTCAGAGAGAAAAATATACATGTGTTGGTAGGTGAAGAGTTGAGAAATGATATTTCTAAAATTAAAAATAATTTTTATAATTTAAATTAAAATAATATTAATAATATTAAAAAAAAACCAAACAAATAGCCATATCAGATTTTAAAAAGATATTACAACGGTCAAGTAGGTGATATTTAACGTTTTTTCTATAAAATTTAATATAAAAGATTTGTTAGACTACGAAAGAGCTTTAAAAAACTAGAGTATAACATTTTTTTAATTTTTTAATTAAACGATTAAATTAAAACAATAAATTAAATTAAGAAAAGAAATAAATTCAGCCTAAAAACTAATAACGTGCAACTTGGTTTAATATAGATTCTTGAAAAGCATATATATGCTCGAGAGATATCAAGCATATTAGGATATATTTTTATGGGTTCTCAAATGGAGATATGATTTGTGTGTAGGAGTAATATGAATCACGTGTCATATTGGTGTTAATGAGTACAAGCCTATTAGGTAATAATTTTAATATGTTTTTATCCTATATAAGTCCACTTTGTACAATTATTCATATTTAAAAGTTATAGTATATTTTTAATAAATGGCCTAAGCTCTCTGCCAAAATTCAATAAACAAGATAAAAGCAATGATTAAAAATAGTGAAAAGTAAAAACATATTTGAAACAAATGTGGTAACCACTACTCATTTTAATGGAAACTTGAATCTTCAGTTTTCTTCCCAAAATATTGATTGAAATCGGCTTCTTCTTCATTTAAAGCTACAACGACCCTTTTTTTTTATTACTTTTCTTTTTTAGATCATCTAAAATCATTGAGAGTTTGAATGTCTTTTTGAATCTTAAAAGGTGAAGGTCATGTAAATCACTTAATTATGAACAAAGACTGACAACTTCAAAGTCTTTTTTCCATGGGAGGTTCAAAGGTAATTCAAGAATCACCAAACTCCCGATGCTCCACCTCATGGAAATCAGTGTCTTGAGCCTCTTTTTCCGTTTCTTTTTAATTGGCGTTTTAAGCTATTGTAGTCTCCTAAGTTTTTCTCCTTTTTAATATGTTTATCCCTCTCAAAATAGGTCATTCGTGGATGAAATACTTGAACAAACTGAAAAACATAAAATGACTAAAGAATTTATCTAATGGCATGAGAATGACTATCTTTACGAAACCCTTACTTTTAGTAGACTTTGTTGACAATTTGCATAATTATTACTTTACTTACATGTTTGATAAAGAAATCTGTATTAGAATTAATTCATGTTTTCATAAATTTGTAGACAAAGTTTGTTAGAGGGTATTTTAGTATTTCTCCTAGAGTCTCACTTGTATTTAAACAAGTGAGTGATGTGAACAAATAGTATCTTTTATTCCTTTTGAAGTCTGAGCAGTGTGTGTGTGTGTGTGTGTGTGTGTGCACCCATTTTGTAACCATTTTAAGATTAGTGGAAATTTGTTATTATTCCCTCTTCCCTCTCTTGTTCCAATTGTTCATCTTTATCACCTTGAACATCAATAATTGATATCTAGAGCTCTGGTTCAGATCCACAAGGAAACACCATGGAAAATATGAGTGAAACGATGAGGCGTTGTGTGATTGATTTCTGTTCGGAGAATCGTGTTGAATTTCTGTTCAAAATCGTAACAGAATCACATATCTTGATTCTGCAAGATTGAGAAACATTGTGTTTAGGTGAGATCTGAGTGTATTGTACAAGGTTGAAGATGAACGAAAACGGTAATCTGAGTACCAAGCTTCCAGTGTTTGATGGCATAAACTGGAATTGTTGGATGATTTCGGTGCATGTGTTGTTTGGAGCTCAAGATATTCTTGATCTCGTCAACGATGGTTACACTGCATTTCCAGAAAATGAAACAGAAGCGCAGAGAAATGCTCAGCATGATCCGAGGAAGAAAGATCAGAAGGTTTTGTTCTACATCCACCAGTGTGTGGATGTGAACGTGTTTGAGAAAATCATTGATTCGACGACGAAGAAAGTTATGTGGGATACACTGGTGCGGGGCTACGACGGTGATGCATTAGTGAAGAAGGTAAAGCTTCAGTCTCTATGCTTCCTCACACTCAGTGGTCCCCTCTAAAGTAACATCCTCTCATGAATCTTCTTAGTCAATGCCCTCAATGGTCCTCTCAAAATTAACATCCTCACATGAAACTTTTTGGTCAACTGCATCTTCTACACTAGTGGTCCCTCCTTCATCAAACTTGTCGCTTATATTATTCAAATATTCAAAAGCTCCCAAATCATCAAAAGTACATTTTAAATCATTATTCAAATCATCCAAGATGTTATCTTCTAAACTATTCAAATCCTCCAAAGTGTCATAATCTCTTACCTCACATTCTTCATCCTTTTCATTGGGTCCTACAATGTTTTCTAGAGAGAGTATTGGCTCTTTAATATAATCTGGTTGTGAGAGTGGATGAATACCATATAAATGCACATTCTCATTTATCAGTGTTATGATTTTCATTCTATTTATTCATGCATCATCTTTCAACAAAACTAGCTCATTAATATCCATTGCATCATAATACCATAAACTCTCCACTTTTGGGTACCCTAAATTCTTTAAACCACTTAGAACCTCAAAATAACTCCAAAAATCATGGTCAACTTTCCAAACTTCCTCTAACCCCTTGTAACCTAATATCTTAAACTCAACAAACACACCCTCGTGATGGATAACACACTGAAACCTATTAGTCATGACCTAATCAGACAAAATAATGAAGAATTCAGTCTTTGAAGAATGAGAAAACGAAAAAGGATTGCTTTTTAAAATAGTAAACAGATAATCATACCTTAGAAGAAAACTGGAAATGAACAATGGTGAAAACGTTTATGTATCGTCTTCTTCGTTGCTCCAAGTTTCAAACGGAATTGTTTTCTTCGTCGCTACAAGTTTCAGAGTATGAGAAGAGTAGAAGAGTGAGCTAGGGTTCGTAATTAAAGAGTTTCAGAGAGAAAAATATACATGTGTTGGTAGGTGAAGAGTTGAGAAATGATATTTCTAAAATTAAAAATAATTTTTATAATTTAAATTAAAATAATATTAATAATATTAAAAAAAAACCAAACAAATAGCCATATCAGATTTTAAAAAGATATTACAACGGTCAAGTAGGTGATATTTAACGTTTTTTCTATAAAATTTAATATAAAAGATTTGTTAGACTACGAAAGAGCTTTAAAAAACTAGAGTATAACATTTTTTTAATTTTTTAATTAAACGATTAAATTAAAACAATAAATTAAATTAAGAAAAGAAATAAATTCAGCCTAAAAACTAATAACGTGCAACTTGGTTTAATATAGATTCTTGAAAAGCATATATATGCTCGAGAGATATCAAGCATATTAGGATATATTTTTATGGGTTCTCAAATGGAGATATGATTTGTGTGTAGGAGTAATATGAATCACGTGTCATATTGGTGTTAATGAGTACAAGCCTATTAGGTAATAATTTTAATATGTTTTTATCCTATATAAGTCCACTTTGTACAATTATTCATATTTAAAAGTTATAGTATATTTTTAATAAATGGCCTAAGCTCTCTGCCAAAATTCAATAAACAAGATAAAAGCAATGATTAAAAATAGTGAAAAGTAAAAACATATTTGAAACAAATGTGGTAACCCCTACTCATTTTAATGGAAACTTGAATCTTCAGTTTTCTTCCCAAAATATTGATTGAAATCAGCTTCTTCTTCATTTAAAGCTACAACGACCCTTTTTTTTATTACTTTTCTTTTTTAGATCATCTAAAATCATTGAGAGTTTGAATGTCTTTCTGAATCTTAAAAGGTGAAAGTCATGTAAATCACTTAATTATGAACAAAGACTGACAACTTCAAAGTCTTTTTTCCATGGGAGGTTCAAAGGTAATTCAAGAATCACCAAACTCCCGATGCTCCACCTCATGGAAATCAGTGTCTTGAGCCTCTTTTTCCGTTTCTTTTTAATTGGCGTTTTAAGCTATTGTAGTCTCCTAAGTTTTTCTCCTTTTTAATATGTTTATCCCTCTCAAAATAGGTCATTCGTGGATGAAATACTTGAACAAACTGAAAAACATAAAATGACTAAAGAATTTATCTAATGGCATGAGAATGACTATCTTTACGAAACCCTTACTTTTAGTAGACTTTGTTGACAATTTGCATAATTATTACTTTACTTACATGTTTGATAAAGAAATCTGTATTAGAATTAATTCATGTTTTCATAAATTTGTAGACAAAGTTTGTTAGAGGGTATTTTAGTATTTCTCCTAGAGTCTCACTTGTATTTAAACAAGTGAGTGATGTGAACAAATAGTATCTTTTATTCCTTTTGAAGTCTGAGCAGTGTGTGTGTGTGTGTGTGTGTGTGTGTGTGCACCCATTTTGTAACCATTTTAAGATTAGTGGAAATTTGTTATTATTCCCTCTTCCCTCTCTTGTTCCAATTGTTCATCTTTATCACCTTGAACATCAATAATTGATATCTAGAGCTCTGGTTCAGATCCACAAGGAAACACCATGGAAAATATGAGTGAAACGATGAGGCGTTGTGTGATTGATTTCTGTTCGGAGAATCGTGTTGAATTTCTGTTCAAAATCGTAACAGAATCACATATCTTGATTCTGCAAGATTGAGAAACATTGTGTTTAGGTGAGATCTGAGTGTATTGTACAAGGTTGAAGATGAACGAAAACGGTAATCTGAGTACCAAGCTTCCAGTGTTTGATGGCATAAACTGGAATTGTTGGATGATTTCGGTGCATGTGTTGTTTGGAGCTCAAGATATTCTTGATCTCGTCAACGATGGTTACACTGCATTTCCAGAAAATGAAACAGAAGCGCAGAGAAATGCTCAGCATGATCCGAGGAAGAAAGATCAGAAGGTTTTGTTCTACATCCACCAGTGTGTGGATGTGAACGTGTTTGAGAAAATCATTGATTCGACGACGAAGAAAGTTATGTGGGATACACTGGTGCGGGGCTACGACGGTGATGCACTAGTGAAGAAGGTAAAGCTTCAGTCTCTATGCTTCCTCACACTCAGTGGTCCCCTCTAAAGTAACATCCTCTCATGAATCTTCTTAGTCAATGCCCTCAATGGTCCTCTCAAAATTAACATCCTCACATGAAACTTTTTGGTCAACTGCATCTTCTACACTAGTGGTCCCTCCTTCATCAAACTTGTCGCTTATATTATTCAAATATTCAAAAGCTCCCAAATCATCAAAAGTACATTTTAAATCATTATTCAAATCATCCAAGATGTTATCTTCTAAACTATTCAAATCCTCCAAAGTGTCATAATCTCTTACCTCACATTCTTCATCCTTTTCATTGGGTCCTACAATGTTTTCTAGAGAGAGTATTGGCTCTTTAATATAATCTGGTTGTGAGAGTGGATGAATACCATATAAGTGCACATTCTCATTTATCAGTGTTATGATTTTCATTCTATTTATTCATGCATCATCTTTCAACAAAACTAGCTCATTAATATCCATTGCATCATAATACCATAAACTCTCCACTTTTGGGTACCCTAAATTCTTTAAACCACTTAGAACCTCAAAATAACTCCAAAAATCATGGTCAACTTTCCAAACTTCCTCTAACCCCTTGTAACCTAATATCTTAAACTCAACAAACACACCCTCGTGATGGATAACACACTGAAACCTATTAGTCATGACCTAATCAGACAAAATAATGAAGAATTCAGTCTTTGAAGAATGAGAAAACGAAAAAGGATTGCTTTTTAAAATAGTAAACAGATAATCATACCTTAGAAGAAAACTGGAAATGAACAATGGTGAAAACGTTTATGTATCGTCTTCTTCGTTGCTCCAAGTTTCAAACGGAATTGTTTTCTTCGTCGCTACAAGTTTCAGAGTATGAGAAGAGTAGAAGAGTGAGCTAGGGTTCGTAATTAAAGAGTTTCAGAGAGAAAAATATACATGTGTTGGTAGGTGAAGAGTTGAGAAATGATATTTCTAAAATTAAAAATAATTTTTATAATTTAAATTAAAATAATATTAATAATATTAAAAAAAAACCAAACAAATAGCCATATCAGATTTTAAAAAGATATTACAACGGTCAAGTAGGTGATATTTAACGTTTTTTCTATAAAATTTAATATAAAAGATTTGTTAGACTACGAAAGAGCTTTAAAAAACTAGAGTATAACATTTTTTTAATTTTTTAATTAAACGATTAAATTAAAACAATAAATTAAATTAAGAAAAGAAATAAATTCAGCCTAAAAACTAATAACGTGCAACTTGGTTTAATATAGATTCTTGAAAAACATATATATGCTCGAGAGATATCAAGCATATTAGGATATATTTTTATGGGTTCTCAAATGGAGATATGATTTGTGTGTAGGAGTAATATGAATCACGTGTCATATTGGTGTTAATGAGTACAAGCCTATTAGGTAATAATTTTAATATGTTTTTATCCTATATAAGTCCACTTTGTACAATTATTCATATTTAAAAGTTATAGTATATTTTTAATAAATGGCCTAAGCTCTCTGCCAAAATTCAATAAACAAGATAAAAGCAATGATTAAAAATAGTGAATAGTAAAAACATATTTGAAACAAATGTGGTAACCACTACTCATTTTAATGGAAACTTGAATCTTCAGTTTTCTTCCCAAAATATTGATTGAAATCGGCTTCTTCTTCATTTAAAGCTACAACGACCCTTTTTTTTTATTACTTTTCTTTTTTAGATCATCTAAAATCATTGAGAGTTTGAATGTCTTTCTGAATCTTAAAAGGTGAAAGTCATGTAAATCACTTAATTATGAACAAAGACTGACAACTTCAAAGTCTTTTTTCCATGGGAGGTTCAAAGGTAATTCAAGAATCACCAAACTCCCGATGCTCCACCTCATGGAAATCAGTGTCTTGAGCCTCTTTTTCCGTTTCTTTTTAATTGGCGTTTTAAGCTATTGTAGTCTCCTAAGTTTTTCTCCTTTTTAATATGTTTATCCCTCTCAAAATAGGTCATTCGTGGATGAAATACTTGAACAAACTGAAAAACATAAAATGACTAAAGAATTTATCTAATGGCATGAGAATGACTATCTTTACGAAACCCTTACTTTTAGTAGACTTTGTTGACAATTTGCATAATTATTACTTTACTTACATGTTTGATAAAGAAATCTGTATTAGAATTAATTCATGTTTTCATAAATTTGTAGACAAAGTTTGTTAGAGGGTATTTTAGTATTTCTCCTAGAGTCTCACTTGTATTTAAACAAGTGAGTGATGTGAACAAATAGTATCTTTTATTCCTTTTGAAGTCTGAGCTGTGTGTGCGTGTGTGCGCACCCATTTTGTAACCATTTTAAGAGTAGTGGAAATTTGTTATTATTCCCTCTTCCCTCTCTTGTTCCAATTGTTCATCTTTATCACCTTGGACATCAATAATTGATATCTAGAGCTCTGATTCAGATCCACAAGGAAACACCATGGAAAATATGAGTGAAACGATGAGGCGTTGTGTGATTGATTTCTGTTCGGAGAATCGTGTTGAATTTCTGTTCAAAATCGTAACAGAATCACATATCTTGATTATGCAAGATTGAGAAACATTGTGTTTAGGTGAGATCTGAGTGTATTGTATAAGGTTGAAGATGAACGAAAACGGTAATCTGAGTACCAAGCTTCTAGTGTTTGATGGCAAGAACTGGAATTGTTGGATGATTTCGGTGCATGTGTTGTTTGGAGCTCAAGATATTCTTGATCTCGTCAACGATGGTTACACTGCATTTCCAGAAACTGAAACAGAAGCACAGAGAAATGCTCAGCATGATCCAAGGAAGAAAGATCAGAAGGTTTTGTTCTACATCCACCAGTGTGTGGATGTGAACGTGTTTGAGAAAATCATTGATTCGACGACGAAGAAAGTTATGTAGGATACACTGGTGCGGGGCTACGACGGTGATGCATTAGTGAAGAAGGTAAAGCTTCAGTCTCTATGCAAGCAGTATGAGAATCTCAGCATAAAAAATAATGAGAAGGTACCATACTACATCTCCAGAGTGATTCTGATCACAAATGAGATGAATTCGTATGGAGAAACTCTCTCTAAAGAAGGTATCATTGAGAAGGTACTTAGATCTCTTACTCCTCGGTTTGGTTACATCGTTGTAGAAATTGAACATTCTAAAGATCTGAGCACCATTGAGAATAGAAGAGCTGCAAAGCAGTCTAGAGGTGCAATAGTTACGTCTGACTGAAAAAACCTCTAAGAAAGAGGTATAGTAGGCTATGAAAGCTTCTTTTGTCAAGAAAGACCATAAGCAGTCTTGGTCAAAAGCCAAGAAAAGACATGGTAGGTCTCAGAAGTCTGAAACCTCAACTTCTGGGAGTCAGAAGGGAAATGAGAAGTATGACAAGAGAAAAGTTCAATGTTACTGTTGTAAGAAGTTTGGCCACTTCGCTGCAGATTGTTGGTCAAACAAGGAGACGAAATTAGAAGAAGAAAATATAGTCAAAAGTTCTGATGATGGACATGTGCTATTAATGGATTCTGATTCTGATAGTCTGTCTCTAGAAGATTGGTGGTATATGGACACTAGTTGTTCAAACCATCTTACTGGAAATAAGAAATGGCTGGTTTATTTTGACTCTGGGAAGAGTACCAATGTCAGATGTGTTGATGATAAATATCTGAATGCTGAAGGAATGGAGAATGTTATAGTGATTCTGAATAATGGAAAATGTGTGTTAATTCCATACGACTTGGATGTTCCTGGCATGAAGAGAAATCTGATGAGTGTAGGTCAATTAATTGAAAAGGGATTTTCAGTTACCAAGAAGGACAATCTTTTGACGTTGTATGATTGTAATCAGAAACTGATTATGGATTCAGAATAGGGAAGGAATAGAACATTCAAGGTGAATGTTAAAACTGCAGACTCTAGATGCCTTAACGCAATAAGTGTTGTGAAGGAAAGTGAGTTGTGGCGCAAAAAAATTGGTCATTTGAACTTCAGAAGCTTAGGGCATCTGAATTCAAAGAAACTGGTACGTGGAATTCCTACAATTAAGAAACCAGAAAATTCATGCAATATAAGCATGAGAGGGAAGAAACCAAGACTGTCATTTGTATCAGAAGTAGCTCTAAGAACAAAACATGCTTTGGGAGTAGTGCATTATGATGTGTGTGGACCATTTCCAGAACCTTCACTAGGAGGGAATAAATACTTTGTGTCATGTGTTGATGAGTTCACAAGGATAACATGGGTATCCCTTATAAAGTTCAAACACGAGGTGTTTCCTGAATTTAAGAAATTCAGAATCAAGGCTGAGAAACAGAGTGGTTAGACTCTGAAGATTCTCAGAACTGATGGTGGAGATGAGTATAACTCTATAGAGTTAAAGAATTTCTATGATGAGAATGGAATTGAGCATGAAATGACTTCTCCATATACTCCTTAACACAATGATCTTGATGAAAGGAGAAACCAAACTTTGCTTGATATGACAAGGAACATGCTGAAGGAGAAGAAGCTTCCTAACACTTTGTGGGAAGAAGTTGTTGCCATTGCATCATATGTGCTAAACAGGTGTCCAACCAAGAAGCTGGAGGAAATGATTCATTTTGAGAGGTGGAGTGGAGATAAGCAAAGTGTAGTCATTTCAGAGTATTTGGTTCTGTCTGTTATAAACACGTTCCAGATGCTACTAAAAAGAAGCTGGATGATAAAAGCAATGTGATGTTACTGGTGGGGTATCACAATACATGTGCTTATAAGCTTTATTGTCAATTCACTAATAAGGTTGAAGTCAACATAGATTTTGTTGTGAAAAGAGTCGGAAGTATGAGGTTGAAGCAAGTCTCAATCCAACTCCGGTGCAGAGTTAACTTCTGAAGATATTGATTCTGATTTTGAAGATGAGTTAGAGCCTGAAAATGATACTAAGAGTGAGTCAGAATCAGAAGGCGAAATTGATTCTGAAGAAGAATCTGATTCAGATTCAGATTTTGGTGGTAGTCCAGATTCTAAAGGTGGTCATGCTTCTAAAATCGGTACTTCTGGGGTTCCAGCATCTGATATTGTTCCAGAATCATAAGGTTCTAAATAAGTTCAGAGGCCACAAAAATCAGAAATATTCCAAGAAGGTTTTCAGAGTTTGACATGATGCAAGATACTGTAGTAGATTCTAAAGGGGAAGTTATTCAGTGTGCCATGTTAGTAGACTCTAAACGCGTGAGTACGGAAGAAGCTATCAAGCAGAAAGTCTGGTTGAAGGCCATGAAAGAAGAACTTGATGCTATAGAGAGAAACAAGACTTGGTAGCTGACAGAACTTCCAAAGAACAAGAAAGCCATTCGCGTGAGATAGGTTTATAAGGTGAAGCTAAAGCCAGATGGATCAATTGGCAAACACAAAGCAAGCTTAGTTGTGAGAGGTTTCCTGCAGAAACCTGGGTTAGATTACTTTGAAGTGATTGCGCCTGTAGTAAGACATGAAACAATCATACTGGTGATTGCGATATCTGCTAACAAGAATTGGCCTCTGATACATTTAGACGTGAAATCTGCATTTCTAAACGGTCTATTAGAAGAAGAGGTTTATGTGTCACAACCTCATGGATTTAAGAAAAAAAATTAGGAAGGGATGGTCTACAGATTACACAAAGCTTTGTATGGACTAAAGTAAACCCCTAGAGTTTGGAATCTGAAAATTGATTCATTTTTCAAGAAGCATGGATTTCAGAAATGTGAGATGGAGTATGATGTTTATGTTCAACTCACTTTTGAAGGCAATATGATTCAGGTGTGTTTGTATGTTGATGACATATTGCTAACAGGAAGTTATGAACATGAGATAGCTAAGTTCAAGAAGGAGCTGATGAATGAGTTTGAGATGACTGATCTAGGAAATATGGTTTATTTTCTAGGGATGGAGATTATGTACTCTGAGAAAGGCATAGCTTTACATCAGCTGAAATATGAACTTGAGCTTCTGAAGTGGTTTGAGCTGCTGAATTATAAAGTTGATGTCATACCTGCTGATACAAATTAGAAATTGGGTTCCGATTCTGATGGTGATGATGTAGATGAGACAATGTTCAAGTAGTTGGTAGGGTCTTTGAGGTATCTATGTAATATCATACCTGATATTTGATATGCAATTGGAATGATGAGTAGGTTTATGAGTAAGCCATAGTGGTCTCTTTCCCAAATTACTGTCAGAATTTTGAGGTATATAAAGGGAACACTGAAGTATGGAGTTTTGTTCCCTTCTGGTGCTGACTGACTCAGAAGTTCTTATTGGTGTGGAGACAGAGTTGACAGAAGAAGTACTTTTGGGTACTTGTTTAAGTTTTTGGGAAGTCCTATTTCTTGGGGTTCAAAGAAGAAATCAATTGTTGCTTTGTCAACCTGTGAAGTAGAATATATTGCAGGTGTTGTGACTGCCTGTCAAGCTGTGTGGCTTCTGAATTTCCTGCAGGATCTAAAGATCAAAGTAAATAAGCCTCTGAAGTTGATGATTGATAACAAGTTTGCAATCAATCTTGCCAAGAACCTAATTTTGCATGGAAGAAGCAAGCATATTGAGACTAAGTATCACTTTTTGAGAAATCAGGTTCAGAATGGAGTGCTAAAAGTTGTGCATTGTTGCGCCCAGAAACAACTGGCAGATGTTCTGACGAAGGCGATCAAGACTGAACAATTTCTCCACTTGAGGGATGAAATTCTGAATATGAATTAAGGGATGATGTTAGAATTAATTCATATTTTCAGAAACTTGTAGATAAGGTTTGTTAGAGGGTATTTTAGTATTTCTCATTAAGTCTCACTTGTATTTAAGCAAGTGAGTAGTGTGAATAAATATAATCTTTTATTCCTTTTGCAGTGTGAGCTGTGTGTGTGTGTGTGTTGTGTTGTGTGTGTGTGTGTGTGTGTTTGTGTGTGCATCTATTTTATAACCATTTTAAGAGTAGTGAAAATTTGTTATTATTCTCTCTTCTCTCTCTTATTTTCATTGTTCATCTTTATCACCTTGAGCACCAACAATTTGGATGCTTTGAAAAAGAAGCACGACAATGATGAAGTTGTTGGGAAAAATATATTGTTAGTCACTACCTCAAATACTAAATTAGTGATGACAAATTTATGGAGACCCAATCCCATAAAATCTACAAGATAGATCATCACTAAAGTATGAATATAGATGACAATTTCAAGTAGATGCAATTATTGGCAATGTTTGTTATACTTGTGTCATGTTTAAAACATACACGTTTGTTGAAGATAAAAAAATGTTGTTGAGAGAGCCTCACACCAATAATGTTGTTGAAACTGAAAATATGGAGCTTAATTTCACCTTTAGAAAGACCATAATTCTCAAAGATTTTATGCATGCTTCAGAGATCAGGAAAATTAAAAATTCTTGTCTTTAATTTTATTTTGAATGAGGCAAGATTTACTCGGTCTATAGGGCATTAGAAATGATATTTTTGTTAAGAAAGAATTCATCACTAATGGCATGTTAAAGCATAACATTGATATGAATAAAATTGTAAATTTATTTTATAAATGTATAATTTTAATATTTGGCAACGTTAGACTTCCTCATGTGAGCCAACACGTTATTTTAATTTTAATGATCTTGAAAAATGATATTAAATAATCGAAGACTCTATAACTGATATCTTCTAATATATGTGAATTTGATGGAACTTTAACTAAAATTGAAAGATGATATTTTATCAATACGTTAATTCAATCTATATCAAGAAAAATGTTGTGTATGAAATTTATTTGGTATCATAAGGATTTCTTTAAACCTTCTTTTTCAACATTAATTATTGTGTAAGAATATCATATTATTGTGCCATCGATTTGAATTCCTAACATTTTATTTATTCATTTTAAAAGGTGAAATTATAAATATTAAATTATTAAATTAAAAAAAGACTTAATCATATTCCAATCTAGACATTGTCATAATAGGGAAAATGGATGCAGTCCATGTTATGCCAATTTTAGCCATTCAAAATTAAGAATAAATCCAATTCTAGAGATGCTGTATTTTTTTCATTGAATAGATCATGTTTACCCACTAGTAGGGAATATAAAAACAAATATCTTCTGTAACATGGTTTCATATAGGTTGTCGAAAAGCATATATATGGTCGAGAGATATCAAGAGCATATTAGGATATATTTTTTATAGGTTCTCAAATTGAGATATGATTTCTGTGTAGGAGTAATATGGATCACGTGTCATATCGGTGTTCATAGTACTGATTTTTATGATTATGCATATTTTAAAAGTTAGTATATTTTTAATAAATGGCCTAAGCTCACTACCAAAATTCAATAAAGAAGAAAAAACTAGAAAAGTAAAATGTAGAAACATATTTTTGAAACGGATGCGGTAACACTACTCATTTTAATTGAAATTTGATGGGAGGAGTGAAAGTGGAGTCTAAGATTGTCTGGGTCAAATAGGGGATGTTTGCTAGTCTAAGAAGTTTGGGAATCTTGATATTCGTGATATTCAGTTGGTTAACTTAGTCTTTTTAAGTAAGTGGAGGTGGCACCTGCTTTCATGGGCTTCTAATATTTGGTGTGATATTCTCACAGCCCGGTATGGAGTAGCCTCTATGACTTCTGTCTTGGACGGGATAGTTGCTTGCCTTTGATCGGCCTCGGTTTGGTGGAAAAGTGTTTCTCTTCTGGGTCCTAAAGTCGATGACACTTACTTCCCTTCGTCTTAGATTCCCTAGACTTTTTTCGATTTCCGTCTAGGTCTCAAATTCTATGTGGGAGGTTGGTAGATGGGAGGGGATAAGTGAACTTGGGACCTCAAGTGGAAAAGACCTTTTCTCTTTAATTATGAGTTGACTCTTTTTAGTGATTATCAGTTAGTTATTAGAGAATGTACCCCTTATTTTGAGAGTGGCGTGACTCAATCGATGTTGCTTATTTTGTGTCCTCTGCATACTTCTATCTTGTCGTCAGGTTTTCCAATCGAGTTAGCTCTTCCGTCTATTTGGTGTAGTTGTCCCCTCTAAAGTTATAGTTTTCTCTTGCATTTTTTTCAGGATCACATTCCGACCAGAGTTAACTTATTAAAGACGGGAGTTCTTTTGTCCTCTGAGACTATTTTTTGTCCCCTTTGCTCGATATCCATTAAATCGTCCTCTCGTCTCTTTGGGTCTTATGAGGTTGCATCATCTGTTTGGTATATGATTTTTAGTTTGTTGGGGTGGTGTGTTATTTTTCCTAGAGATATCTTGACTCTTTTCCAATTGTTTGTCGCTTCTAATGGTTATTCTAGGTCTATAGGGGATTGATGATGATTTGGCATGTCGTGGTTTGGTCGATTTGGAAAACTCGGAAAGATAAAGTTTTTTTTTCGGTTCTTCGGTGACACCTAAAGATGTGAAATATCATTGATATGCATGAAACTCTCACCAACCAATCAGAAAGTGAATGCCACAATAATCCATCTTGGATGTAAAGTGTAAAATGAAAACTTAACATAATAAAAACAATGATAATGAAAGCAGTTGCACGAAGTACAACATCGTTCTCTATGATGGATTACAAGAGTATAAAATTATTTCAAGGTTGGTTCCTTAGTATAATCTCTTCTCTCGTATCGCTTGTTAAAATATTTAATTCTAGTTATGAAAGAATGGATGTAACTGAACAATGTTAGTTGATGTTTTTGTGTCAAGTAAAAATTTAAATGTTGTTGTTGTTGAGCTTTAATGTTTAACAATTTTATTGATTTTGTTTATTTGTTGTTGTTGTTGTTTTTGTTGTTGTTGTTATTGTTGTTGTCGTTGTTGTTGTTGTTGTTGTTGAGCTTTACTGTTTAACAATACTATTAATTTTTTTTATTTGTTGTTGTTGTTGTTGTTGTTGTTGTTGTCGTTGTTGTTGTTGTTATTATTTTTTAGATTTAATATTTAAAGATTCTATTGATTTTGTTGTTGTTGATATGGTTGTTGTTGTTTAACGATTCTATTGATTTTGTTGTTATTTATGATGATCGGGAAGATTCCAAATTTTCGAAAATAGAAACGAAACAATAGGTTAAAATAAAAATTATGTAAATAAGGTATTTCACCTCGGGTATTATTTCCAACCGAGGTAAAAAATAATGCAGTTTTGAGAATCCAAAAAATGTTGTTGTTAGGGATCAAACTCATGACTAGTTCCCTTTTTTCGAACTCGTGGAAAAGTAACACACTTTCTATGACACCATTCTTTATCTTGGCCACCAACCAAATTTCAATGAGTGTATCCAACACATTGAATTAGATTGCACTATTACAGAAAGGATATTTAACAATAGTTGGGAAAAGGATATTACCACGGGTGGGGCTCTGTGGTAAAGTAGGGTGTCTTAATAATTACACTTTTTACCACCACATATTGGAGCTCATTGTAAAAACACAGTAGCGTTCTACGTATCACCACAATTCCTTATGATAACTGTAATAAAATGTAGATGAAAGAGATTTGATTCTCAGGCTAGCATTTTGGTTGTGTTTTCAACTTTTCACCACAGTTGTGCTTTCTAACGGTAGTGAAAGACTAAATCCACAACTTTTCAATATGGTTGTATCTTTCAACTCTGGTGATATGTTCATTTGAATTTATTATAACATATGTGGAATGTTTATTTAAAAAAATATTCATTAAACATAAAACCTTTAAATCTTATATAGAAATTAATAATTTGACAAATTAATTTATATTAGAATAACAAGTTAAAATGTTTAATATTTCCTAACTTTCTTCCTTTCTCCGTATCTCGTTTTTTTAGTGTTAGAATTATGTTTAATTCTTATGACTCTTCAACCAACACTTCATTCTCTTCTAGTTCATTGAAATAATAAAAAAAAGATGTGTTGATTGAAAAACTACAAGCATTAAACCAAATTCTAACTCTCAAAGATGGAGATACATAGAATGGAAGAATTAAAACCAAACCAAACCAAACCAAATCAATGCGGTTTGGGTTGGTTCGGTTGGTTCAGTTTTTTATAATATTTTTATTGAGTCATATATACTCCTATAAATAATGACATGACTTTGTGTTTAGTCATTCATACATTACTAAATAACATCAAAATTCATCATATTTAGACAAAAACGTTTCATTCAATATACAAAAAATCAGATTAGACAAAAGTGGAATAAAATGCAAATATAAATAGTAGCATAAAATAATATCAAAGACATCATAATAAAACATAAAAAACATATGAGATGAGAGAATAGAGAAGATGAAAAAAAGAACATAAGAGATACGAGATTGAGAAGAAAAGTGCAATAAAAACGTAATTGGAAGAGAAAATAGTAACATAAAAGATAAAAAAGAAAGAACATAATAGAGGATTTATTAGAGTAGAATATGCGAGACCTACATGGAAAATAAGATGAGAAGAATGTGTGATACTATTAGGAGAGATTTAAGAAGGTTGAAATTGAAACCCTAAGTGTGATTAAGAGAAAATCATTTGTAATTGTAAGGTTAAGGCATACTAGGTTTGAGGTTTGGGTTGGATGTGGGATAAGTGAAATTTGGGTTGTAACATAATGCGGTTTGATTTGGTTTAGTTCGGTTTGCAAAATACAAACCGCAAACCAAACCAAAATGTGCGGTTTTATTAAAAAATGATCCAAACGAATCCGAACCAAATGCGGTTTTTTGCGGTTTCGGTTTGGTTTGGTTTTGTTTGCGGTTTTCTATTGGGTTGGTTTGGTTTTGAACACCCCTATCAACAACACACAATTTTTATCAACAACAACATACCTTAAACAAAATACAACACATATCAACAAAAACTAAATCATCAACAACATACAACTTTTATCAACAACAACATACCTTAAACAAAATACAACATATTTCAACAAAAATTAAACGATCAACAACATACAACTTTTATCAACAACAACATATCTTAAACAACATAAAACATATATCAACAAAAACTAAATCATCAACAACAAACAACTTTTATCAACAACAACATATCTTAAACAAAATACAACATATATCAACAAAAACTAAATCATCAATAACATACAATTTTTATCAACAACAACATAAAACATATATCAACAAAAACTAAATTTTCAACAATATATAAATTTTATCAACAACAACATACCTTAAACAACATAAAACATATATCAACAAAAACTAAATAATCAACAACATACAACCTTAATCAATAATAACATACCTTAAACATCATACAACATATACCAACAAACACAAATCATTAATAACATACAACTTTTATCAACATACAACTTCAACAACAATATACCTAAAACAACATATAACATATGGTGACATTAAGGCTTCATCTCTTGATCCATTCACTCCTTTTAACAAGTCAGAATCTTCCTTATGATGGCAGGTTGCTTTGGGGCCTATGGGTGCGTATGTCAATTGATTTGTTAAATGCATTGCGTGCAAAGTGAGGAGAATCAATAATATTGACTTTTAGAGGGATTGTTGGATTGGGAAAGAATATATGTCTTGACAATTTTCTGTTATTTTCACTCATTGTAGGGGCCTTGTTTGAAAATTGGTGATGCCGACTTTTAGCTTAATGGTGATTGGATGGGAATTTTGTGGGATCCATCAATGTGCGGTTGCCAAAGTCATCAAGGTGTGAATCTGATAACATGCTCACCATTTTGAATCGAGTCTTCCCCACATCGAAAATATGTGAATCTGATAACATGGTCATCATTCTGAATCGTGTCTTCCCCACACCAGAAATCTCTGACAAGTTTGATTGGTGGTGCGATCCCAACGACTTTTCTGTCAAATCAGCTTTTCTATATTTGGCTCTAGTATTAATCTTGATTCTTTGCCGGTTTCCCTACTTAGGTCAGCTTTGGCTTGCAATTTGGGAGCTAATGTCCCAAGTGATATTCAAGTATTTGCTTAGCGTCTTCTTCTTAATAGGCTTTAAACTAGAGATGAGTTTGCAGAGCGGGGAGTCATCGCAGGTGTGCATAGTCTTGTGTGTATGTTATACTTTGATCCCGAAGAATCTCATCGTCACTTGTCCGTTGATTATTCTGTTTCTTTAGAGATGTGGTTGGTTATTCTAGATTGGATTGGCTTATCTAGTTTTAGTCTTATTGGTGTTGATATTACTAATCATTCGTTGATTTTCGATTTTTCCTTAAGAGGAAAATCAAAGATAAACTACATAATTCTTATATGGTTAGCTATTGTTATGGTTATTTGGTTGATAAGAAAAGATACTCTTTTTAGTGATGGATCGAAAGAAACCCAAAATATAGTTATGGTCGTGAAATTACTATCTTAGAATTGATTCGGAGCTAAATTTAAGGGTCATTTTTTTTGTTCTAAAATAAATTGGATGGCAAATCCTTTATATTATTTGAGTTAGTGTTATCTCTCTTTTACGTTAGAGTTTGTGATTGTGCTAATCCAATGTTGTTTATAAAAATAACAAACAAAATCCTTTTGATGGAATTTTAAAAAAAAAAAAGCTAAATTTCTTCATAGAGATATTAAATGGAAAGACAAATTTGAAAAAAATGTAGAAAACTCTATTCAATAGATTTAGTTATTTTAAAATATAAAATTAGGGTCTCAATTGTTTTTTTAAATATTTATCCTCTTCAAAAGTCTATAACAGTACTCCATTTTACAAAGATATAAATTCATAACATTTTTTTTATCATTAGATCAACCTCTTAGAATTGCTTATCTCCAACTCTTGAGTCTTATTTATGCATGATCATAAAACATTATAAACACATAACATAAACTACATATAGTTAAACACAAGTACATCAATATGGTAATTTAGATTTGAAACCTAAAGTGAGGGATGCACCTCTAATTACTTCACTTCTTTCATTTCTTTCCATAACCATGGTTAAGAAGATAATCAACCAAATCATCAATTTCACCACCACTAATTTGGCCATCATTGTTGGCATCAAGTTTCTTGAGACAACGATTTGCTTTCCATCCAGGGAAGTATGAACCTAAACCTTTTAGAGCTTTCTCGATCTCATCCCTTGTTAAACGACCATCCTTATTCATATCTGCTTCTTCTAACATTTTCACTATTTTATTTCCGGCGTCGAGTTTATCTTGAGGCATGAACTTAGGTTTTTCGTAATAAGGATGCACTGATTTGTATGCACGATACATCTTCTCACTCTCAAGTGTATGTGTGGGGATGAAAAATGAATGAGTGTGATTTTTGAGCTGTCATGGGGAGGGTTTAAATAGAAGGAACAATGGTTCGGTTGTGGTGTGGATATGGAAAAAAAACAAACTATTTTTTATTTAATTTTGAAGTAAATATTATTATGTTTGAACATATTCTAGATTCCGAATTACACCTATTAAAAATATGGAAGTTAGGTGTTATTATAATACTCTCTCCCGTTACTATTTTAATAGTCTCTCCCGTTACTATTTGTAATAGTAACCGAAAAGAATATAATATAATAAGATAATTCAATGCATAAACATCTTATTAAAAAAATGGCAATTCAATATGCAACTGTTGCATCCAAGAAAAAGTTAGGTATTTTCTTAAAAAATAATATTTATATGTAGTATCATTTTGTACACAAAAAAGGTTGCAAGAATAGATTATGCCACCACTATCAGGTTGGAGCCTCCCCGGAACCTTGACCCATAACACCCTTCGGAAAATGGAGAGAAACAAAATCAAGTTTGTCCAAGGGTTAGAAACAACCACTACTATGAAACAAGGTTTTTACCTTAGTTAAAATAAGGTTTTCATCTTTGAAATTTTTTATTTTTGAAATTATGTTTTCTGGAGAGCAATATGACAGACACAAAATTGTAACAATGTGTATGACAAGTTATTCACATGTGTTCTTTAACGAATAGTCACGAGTTTGAAAGTCTTTGAAATTATCTAGAAAATTTTCAGAATTGATTTTGTGCAAAAACTTTTATGATAACGTATCTGTAAGATGTGACTACAAATGTCTGAATGCAGACAATGAAAAAGTAAACTTTAAGGACAACAAAATTTGAATTAAAAAATTTTAGAATGAACAATATTAAAGAAATATAATAAAAGACACTAAAAAGATGTTTCATTTAAAGAAACATAAAAGGTACACTAAAAAAGGGACGTAGACTCACATAATTGCTCACAAATTGTTTCCCTATTTGCCTTTGGTACTTCAGCTCTATAGAGAATGCATATGAAATTTGCGACCTTGATTACAACCTATGAGTATGATATATATACTAAACTAAGAATCATTTTCTTCAACAGTTTACACATAAAGAATTAACATGTCTTCGAACGCATGCAACTCCTCTTCCAACGTCTCGTAAGGGCATGGAAACTACTGAAACCATTATCCCATGTTCTCTAACTGCTTAGTGACTAGTAATTACCTGCTCGCCGAAGGTAGTTGTTGATAGTACTAAGTTTCTTTTGTCTTTGGTTTCCTCAATTCTCTAAGTCTTTTTTAGTCTGTCGAAAAAACCACTCCTCGACATAGTGTTGAGTAGTTACCCAGGCCTGTTCCTCAGACTCCTCCAAATCAATTCTCAAGATCTACTCTTGAGATTCTTTCAAACTACATCTTAAGATGTCAGTCAAGACGCCTTAATCGACATGTCGTCACTGTCAACTATTGTTATTCATGTCAACACTTAACATTTCACTAATGCAACATTCATTTGATTTTTCCTACTAAGTAGAAAATCCAGGTTAACAGATGCCCCCCCCCCCCCCCCCCACACACACAAACACCAAAAAAGGTCACTTTCGATCATATTATCAGATGGAGGAAAGGTGGTGTTTTTGAAGCTTTTCGACACTATTTTCCTAGTCTGTACACATCATTTCAATGAAAAGCCAAAGTAATTAATTATTATTCTGGCCATTATGACCATTTACACTAAAATATCACGTCAGATACGTGCGTGCAATCTATAATGACCACCTCATATTTCCTAGGAGCTTTGAATAAAAATGAAATAAAAAACCTGAATCGTTTTTCAATTTGGGTATGTAACACGCTACCTCCGACACTTTCTTCTCACTTCTATCTTTTCTGAAACTCATGAAAATAAATAACCCTTAGCAATCTCAATTTTACTTCTTCTTCTTTAACTTCTTCACATATACTTCATTTACCATAATGGCACTTCCATCTCAATGTCATCCACCTTTCGCTGCTGAGATTGACCTACCCATTTATGTCAACGATCGTACCTATGTTCATGAACCTCTCATGGAGGATGTAAGAAGGAAATCATGGTATCTCTCTTCCCTTATTCCCTATAGTCTCGCTAGTTCAGTGCATGCTTTCATGGGTCCACTACCCAGGTTTGTCAAGAAACCTCACATGGTGAAGGACTTATTTCCAACTTACCCTGATTACGAACCATTGGTGTTCGTTGACATACCATTTAACTTCAATTTTTTTAAGAATAGAGTTTTCTGCTCTCTCCTCCCACTGATGACGCTGACTACATCAAATGACTGGACAAGGTTGAAGAGAAGAAGAAGCCTTTTTGGAGGAATTTGGGCATTTTTGACCTAATTCAGCTGTCAAAAGTGGGTCCCTCTTACAAATATCACATGCTCATCTCTGCCATGTGCTTCTGGGACACGTCTACCAACATATTCCATTTACCTTGTGGGATGATAACTCTCACCTTCTTCGACATTGTTGCCATAGTTGGCCTTCGACAAGCTGGAGAGGCATTCAAGCCGCTTAAGAAAAACAAAAACCAATCCTACTTTTAGCTTTGTTAGGACTGCTTATAATTCCTTCATGGAGGACCATCGAGGTTCGATAAATCGAGTGAATGATCATGAACATATTGCCTTCCTGACTTACAGACTTTCCTGGTATGTTTTCTACGCTCGATTTATTCAAGTAGCGAAGAAGCATGTCCCCCTATCCACCCAACTCCATGATGGGAGGAAAATCTTCCTGAGTAGGTTAATCCTCTTTGGCCTCTATAAATCGTTAAGGTTGGCCTATGAAGACTGAAGAAGAGGGAGACCCCGACATCCTTAAGATAGGCGGCCATATCTGGCTTTTACAACTGTGGTTTAATGCCACTTTTAAACCCTCTATTAAAACTAGAGTTCCCTCTAACCCATAAGTATGGGTCGAAGGTCCTAGGATGCCTAAGCTTCCTCCCGACGATGGTGTCGCATTACGCGAAAAACCGGCGGGAAACAAGAACAACAGAGCCGCCACTGTGCGTTATTTATCCCAAAAGAGGGAAAGGAAACGCTCAGAGTAAACCTGGAAAGAACATGGTCTCGCGACCAAAGAGAATGGGATCGGGAGTCGGTTATGCGAAGGGAAGGTATTAGCACCCCTACGCATCCGTCGTACTCGACGGAATCCACGCACAAAAGGAAGGAAAATGGTTGCTAAAACACTGCTCAAACACACACACACACACTGGCTGAAAGAGACACAGGAAAACAAACAAGACTGACTCGGCAGGATATCGCATCCTGGGCCTACTTAGTCTATCAGGCATAGACATCAGAGTCGAAGTAGTTCGGACAGGGGGAAAACATGCTCGCTAGTATGTCGCATCCTATGCATACGTATCTTCTTGGACGAAGAAGAATCAGAGCATCCGTAGCTCGGCTCACGCACACCAAACAAAACAACACAGGAAATCGACTGCCAATCGTTGGGCTTACGTCAAACTCCACACAAAAATGGGCAAACATGGAACCTGAATGCCAATCGCTGGGCTTACATCAGCTTCCGAACCAAAACACACACACACTGGAACCCGAATGCCAATCGCTGGACTTATATCAGCTTCTAAGCACACAACAAGAGGATACGGAATGCCAATCGTTGGGCTTACATCCATCTCCTAACACACACAAAGACAAAGCAAAAAGAACGCCTGGAGAGATCAGCTCATCTCCTGCCTACGTACCTCATCTGGTATGAGGATCAGGGCGACGTAGTTCCCCTACGCAGGGACAAAGGACTAGCTTAACCAGATAACAGAGGGAGACACAACTAGGGAGACTAACTCGAGCCTAGATGTTATCATGCAAAATCATCCCTAAGTCAAGGTTTCTAGCTAACTTGCACAGGGAGCAAGCCTATCCTAAGCACATGCAAAAACAAACAATCACAGATAGCACACATTATATACACACCAAGTGGGGTTCAAACAAAGGTTAAGCTTTAGTCAAGGGGTCATGTCAACCTCGACAAACAAGCCACTGTATCAGGGTGAGGTTAGCTCTTAACCTTGACATTGAGAGTCAAGGTGAAGCAGATGAAAGGTGAGTGAAGATGAGACTTCACAACTCTTATCCCTGGCCGGGGAGAGCTTAAGACAATGAAGTGTGGGTCCAGAAAGTGGGAACCATTCTACACTTGTGACACTGACTCAACTGATCTTGGGTTAATGTCCACAAGGCATCAACATGTGATGTGAGCCAAGGGACGACTCAACAGAATAGCAGGAGGTGGATTACACACCTCTTGTGTCTGCCAATTGCCTTAACAAAGGCTTTGATCTGTACAGGGACAAATATAAACAAGCACAAACATTGCCTCTTAAGGAGGACTTCAGACAGGTGCCTGGCCAAGTAACAGGCCAGGTCTTCCAGACTACATGGAGTTAGGATGTTATACCTCAATGCTCAAGCTATCAAGCAAAGCAAGAGCAAGTTCATAAGGGAACTAAAGCAACTAAAGTACCTGAAAACAATCCAAGATAATCAGTACTCAACTCAAACAGAAATCAAACAGCAAAGGTCAACAATTAACTGTACAGTCAAACAACAATCATAATGCACAAAGGTGCAAGCCCTAAGGCACAAGATACAAGGATCAAACCCTACAAAACAAATTCAAAGTTAGACATAAACAAATCACAAGTCAACTCCAATAGAGGCACATCATCAAGCATAGGCCATTGTGCTATTAACCTGAAACACAGCTCAAATGTGATAGCACAATCCACTAGTCCAAGACTAGGGCCAAAATGAGATCAAATCACCAAAACAGAACATGAAACTTATCAACAATCAAGATCAAACAATTAAGAATCAAATCCAATTGGTCTCATGTTCATATCATTCATCATTATCATTTCATGATCAAAATAGCACAACATATGCAATCTAGAACCTCAAAGGACCAAACAGAATGGCTCAACTCAAATCCAATCACAAACATTCCAATAAATCACCAAACAATTCATGATCAAACATCATCCATAACATGATAAGCACACCAAATTTCAGCTCATTTTGATCAAGGGAAGCAAGCCACTGAAATTCAAAAAGTCAAAGCAAGTTCAATCAAGCTCATACAAGGCATCAAAACATGCATCCACTTCAATCAATCATAAAACAGAAACCAAACATGATAAATGAATGAGACCAAAGCCAAGATGCACTTCAAGATGTCTACAACACACATGCCAAATTTCACATCCATCCAATTAATAACCATAATTTCACAAATCATATAAAAACATGTCTCACCAAAAGTCAACAAATGGCTAAGCAGGGGAGAAATTATCAAACAATTTGAAAATACATTCAACAAATCCAGAAAAATTCACAAGTATTCTCAACATTCACAAGTATCCTCATGCAAAAATCCAGCTCAATTCAAGTTCAATAAGCATTGCAAATAAAATCAAGAAGATGCACAAGACATGGCATGACACAAAATGTAACACCTCCAAAGATCATAGCATATCTTCCAATCCAGGAACTCAAAAATTACAAACCACATACCAAAATGACCAGGAATGAGTCTAGTTTAAGCACAAAAAATTTCATGAATTTCTAATGAAGCATCATCATTTCATGAACAAAAGAGTGAGCATGGTGCACAAAAGGACACATCCAAACAAACCCTAGCCAAATATTTTTTCTACACATGCACAATTTTATTAAAAATCACCATAAAATCAAGGACATGATAAGGAGAATGGCACAAAAAATTGCATCAAATTTGGATTAAAATTGGAAGAGATATGAATTTTTGATCATGGTGAAAAAATAAAAAAATGAATGAAGGCAAGGCATGGAATTATGTGAATCAAATGAAGAAATAAACAAAGCCATATGAGAAAGTGCCTAAGGCCGGATTCGAACCGTGCCAAAATTCAAAATGAAGAGCGCCTAATGAAACTCCGCGTTTCATTTAAATAGGTGGCGCAGTGTGATTGGTTACAGGGCGCGGTAAACACGAATTTAAACACAAGGCCAGGCAAAACGGGTCTAAACGCATTCTGAACGTGTTCTTCACACCTCCATCATGTTCTTTGCCCAGAAATCCATCAAGAACAATTGTTCACGAAACTTGGCAAACTATACATCATTGAACTCGTCTAATCAAGCACAACAACAATACACAATCAATTGGACCTAATTCTCATCATGCTAAACAAATCGATCCAAGAAAGTTTTCACCATCAAACTTCAAATTCAAATATCTCACTCAAAACCTAATGAAAACGCACGATTCAACTTGCATTATGCTCACCAATACGAGATCTATCAAAGCCATGACCTAATTCTAGCAATGGTGAAATTCGAGATCCAACCTTATGAAGATGCAGCTGCTTGATTTGATGAATTCAAGACTCCAAAGTGCAAAACAGATCGCCTATGATGCTTAGGAAGATGATTGGAAGTGGTAGTTCAGCTCAGAAATGCTTGAATCAGCATAGATCTCCAACTGCCATGTTCATGTGCAACTCCTCAACAGTGATGATTTAGCCCAGAAATCCATCAAGAACAATTGTTCACGAAACTTGGCAAACTATACATCATTGAACTCGTCTAATCAAGCACAACAACAATACACAATCAATTGGACCTAATTCTCATCATGCTAAACAAATCGATCCAAGAAAGTTTTCACCATCAAACTTCAAATTCAAATATCTCACTCAAAACCTAATGAAAACGCACGATTCAACTTGCATTATGCTCACCAATACGAGATCTATCAAAGCCATGACCTAATTCTAGCAATGGTGAAATTCGAGATCCAACCTTATGAAGATGCAGCTGCTTGATTTGATGAATTCAAGACTCCAAAGTGCAAAACAGATCGCCTATGATGCTTAGGAAGATGATTGGAAGTGGTAGTTCAGCTCAGAAATGCTTAAATCAGCATAGATCTCCAACTGCCATGTTCATGTGCAACTCCTCAACAGTGATGATTTAGCAAGATTCTCCATGATTTCTTCTTCAACAGTTCTCTAACAACACCTGTAGATGAAGATCAACACCAGTACCAGCCAAAAGAATGAGGAAATTCAATGGCAAAGTGAAAAAAGTTTGAAAAGAAATTGAGAGAATTTGGTGATTTTCAGTTTGGATCTGAGAGAATGAATGTGATTATGTGATTTCTGTTACAATTAGGAACTTATATGATGTGCTTAATCCAATTGTTAATCAAGATTAGCAAAAATGAAGTGAATTAGCAAAATGCACATGTTGAGCAATTTGGCCAAAATGCCCTTTTTCACATAGAACCAATGGAACAGTAAAAGTGCAATTGAAGCAAGTCCAAATTTCAGTTTATGATGTGTTGGAAATGGTTTGGTATGAAAATTACATGTATTTTTCAAAAACACCTTTTTTCCCACCAAAATGCAAATTAGTTCACTTGAAAAATGCCATTTTGATGTGTTGATTTTTGATGAAATATGATGATGCATCATGATAGTACATGTCAAATGTGGTTTGCTCAAAAAAGAATCACCCAATTTGGCCTTTCCATTCAAAAGTTATGGCACTTTGAATTTCAACTTTTCTGAAAATGATTTGATCATAACTTGCCAACCACACATGAGAAATGAGTGTTCTTGGACTTTTTGGAAAGGTGAGAACAAGATCTTCAACTTTCATGTTGGACAAAATTCCATTTGAAGCTTGTATGATGAAGTAATTTTGAGGAGGAGAACTTTCCATTTTTGGCAGTTTGAAATTACAGGTCACCTGCTATTTTTGGAAACTTTTCATCTGACCTCAAATTCTTCAATCTTGATCTTTGAAATGTCAAATGAGACTTGTATGGACATGAATGAAGCCTTTCAAACCAACTCGCACCTTCAAATCCATAAATTCAGGCACAGTTGACCACAATTGACCTCCTATGGTTTCTGATGAAATTCAGCTTGACTGTTGAACTTTGATCATCCAATCTTTGGCCACACCACTTCAAAATGACCACATAATCATATGAACTTGATAAACCAACCCTAGGGCTTTGTTTCAATGGAAATTGCACTTGCTTGATTGACTGATTCTCCTGATCAGTTGACCTAATCTTGTCCGATGGCTTGCACTTGGGCAAAGGATAATGCAATGCTATGCAATGGACTATGTAATGTTAATGACCTAATATGAAAATGAATGTACAAAAGGTAGGTGCAAATTTGAGGTGCTACAGATGGGAAGGTTGTCTCTTTGGAGATCTTTGAAAATTATTTCCAATTATTTTGTAGGTGTAAGACCTTCACCTCGACAATGTCACCATTTGACAGTTGGCGGTATGGTCCCGATTGGTTTAAGAAACCCTTTCCCAATCCATCCCCACAAGACGAAGGGGACATCCATGACACTTTGCTTTCCTACTTTAATCCCACTACTATGTGGTTGAGGCTTACCTCTTCAAAAACAGGCTTAAGGGCAGCTCCTTACCAACCAAAGTTGGTGGCCATGAAGTTTGGTTTAAGCCAATTGCTTCATAAGTGTTTTATTCCTAAAGGTGAAGCCTCATTCTTCTCCACCGACAATGTTACCGAGACGTGGCTTAAAAGCTTCGACGAGTTTTACAAAAGGAGAGAAGTTTTCCTATGTTCCTTTGACTATCCACTCTCCTACCACTTCACTCAAGAATTTTAGAAATGGTGGGCTATCCATTACCAGAATGTGCCAGACCACAATCTCATGGCGCAGCGTCTAGTTAACACTTTCTCCTTCTTGAGAGAAAGAGGTAATTGTTATCGACTAGATATGAAATGATATTTATTGTATTACCTTGGGCCTTTTTAGACTAATGCATCATTGCCTTCTCTTTTTGTAGGGGTTCCCGTTATTCTAAGGACTTCAAATGTTGGTTCCCAAGGCACTAGTACCATAAGAACTTCAAAGGTAAAAAGACCAGCCTTATTTTCTTAGTTTTTCCTTTCCTTTTTTAGCCGACTTTTTGATCCAAACGTTCCCTCTCATGGTAGAAAAATAACAAAGGCCTCTTGATCGGGAAAATAGCAAGTGTACTATTTTGCCGATGTAGTAATAAGAGGGATGTTTCCCAAAAATCGATCTCGAGGATTGCACAACAATATATGAGTAAACAGTCACTCAATTGAACAAAAGTAATAGTTTGGGTTTTGTGAAATTCACTGTAAGGAAAATTAAAACATATACATATTTTCACATATTATAATAATATGCCAAGGATGGTGTGTGAAAATCTCCTCTAATGATCCTTGAGTGTATATCTCCTTAATAATGATAATTGTTTCAATTACCGGATCTTAACATTATTTCCCCCTAATACCTTGGAGGGAAACCTTTGGTATTCAATCTAACCTCTAAGTCCTTAGGTGATTATGATGAAACCAAGTCCTTTTAATTTAACAAGAATAACCCGGTAACCATAGGGTATCCTTAGTCCTAGGTGATATCTACTATGGTTTCACTGTTTAAAATCCTTAACAATTGCAATCCTGCTAATCGTTAACCATACATCAATCTTAATTTTTTTGATAAAGAAAGGATTACGCAAATTACACAGTGAAATTGATAATAAATAACATATATTAAGGAAATTCTAACATCAGAGTCATTACATGATCAACTCAGGGACACCCCCTGGCATTGGGGGGTTTATCCTCTCATATTATTCAAATAAGATACAAGATAAAATTGAGACATTACAAAAAGTTCAGAATTCCGTTGATCTTCAATCGCGTCCGCTCTTGAAGGATCTTCGTTCTTCTTCTCTTTCCACTACTTCAATCTTGATCTTATCTAATTTTTTATTGTGAAAAGTTCCTCTTTCCCTATTCAAATCTCATGTATATAGTTCCTGATGACAATTTTTATCTAGCAAAAGTCCAAAATGCCCTCCGGGATAAGCCGTGCCAAAAACAGCACAAAATTGGAAAATCAAGTGTCCAAGCCAACACTGGTCGTGTCAGGCAACACGACAGGCCGTGTTGGGCTTCTAGAGCAAAAGGCTTGACACACCCCTTCAAGGAGGCTGACACGGGCACCCGTGTCAGCTCCCTGTTTTCCTCTTCCAAGTCTCTTCTCCTGACACGGCCCGTGTTGGGCAACACAGGTGGACGTGTCAAGACTACTGTATTATCCAATTTTCTTCTTCCGACGGGCCCAGAACGTCCGATTTGCTTGTCTATCCCTCTAGAACTCTTGCTTACACCTGAAACCAACTACCACAAAGAGACATAAAATGGAGTATAATTATGCATATAACATGTAATCAATAACTGGAAACAACAATGCAAAACATATAAATTACTAAACAAAATAATAAAATAAATGGACTAATGTGTTACCGACTTCGTACAAAGGTGTCGAATGAGTGTCAGAAAACAAGTAGAATTGGAGACTGATCACAACACCAAACGTATCTCATTGTTTGTCCTCAAGTGATGCTCGAGACATCAGGACGGTTACCCCCAAATTTTGCATCTACAATGCTACTGCGATCTTTCGCGATCTCCTGTTCACTTTTCAATCACAGTTTTACTCTTTCCCGATTTCCGACTTCAGCCACACTTTCACCTTAATGCATCTTTTGGCCTATAGCTTTTCACACTCTCACCAAATCTCTCGGGATCAAAGTGTTTACACTCAAGAAAAACAGAGCATGCAAAGTCAACTCTTAGGTTTGAAATACAGATACCTTCATAACAAGAAACACACAACACACACTATTCGAGGACTTTTTGGGTTGTAGCGGGGCTAAGGTGTAAGGTGGGGAGTCAAAACAAAAAAAATGGAAACACTAGGGGTTCAGGCTCAAAGTTCGTGTTGTTACCCTCGTAATTGTTGTTCAATCTAAAAATCTGGGGTATTTCTTTTGGACACCGTTCTTGTTGAGATTCATTGGCTTATATATTTTTCTTTTATTGCTCTTTGAGCATGCTTTTTGCCAACCTTCATACTTCTAGATAAGTGTTTCATGATACTTCTCATGATATACATTTTTTCATTTCTCTTTTTTTTTCTTTGAATTTTTCTTTCTTTTTGCACTTATCTACCTTTCATCGGTGTCTCCAACATTCTGATAAAACCCCAAACTTAGGCTTTTCCACAGATCCGGAGTAAACAACACTTATCTAAGCAAGGTGTGTTAGTGTATGGGTTTATGCTTATATACAGTGGTTAAATAGAAAACAAAAGGAAATATGGCTCAAATTTGGTGAACGAAGGGTAATAATGGCGGGTTGGTTGGAAAGGCTCAGGGTTTAAATAAAAACAATGCCTCAGCGTGTACAATGTGTTATGAAATTTCAGTATCTCTAATGCAAACCCAAAGAGATAGAGACATACCTGGACAGCTCTCATGATGATAAGTGTTTGGCTCTTTGTAGTCCTCACCATGTTTTGTCTAGCTTACAAGCTTCCAAGATACCTCTCAGTGTGATGCAGTTTAGTCTTTGCTTCGGTTACAGAGTATCCCTAAGAAGTCCATTGACAGAGAGTCGCGTCCGATTGTTCGGGTCAGTAGCATCAACTTTCGAGGGTTTTCAGAAGAGCAAGTTGAGGGGTGTGTCTTCCATCCAATCGCTCCAAGCTTCATCATTCATCCGGCATGAATGTCCTTTATCTGTAACACATAGAATACCACACAACTTAATTATTTATTTATTTTTAAAACTACGAAGAAAAAAACAACAAAAACAGCAACTAATAAAAACCCCCCACACACTTGAACTAAACATTGTCCGTAATGTTTAATCCAAGATAGAGAGGGACTCACACAGGTTCACTACGGGGGCGGAAATTGCCACATCAGACGTTGCATCATCGTGTGCATCTCCTCCATAAGAGTCGCTTGACGGGCTTGCTCTAAGCCTTGACGTGTTTGCTCCGCTCAGAGGTCGCGAATTTCAGTTTGCATCCACGACCATTGGTCCGGCATCACATATGACGACCCGACACCTGGGTGCGTGGATTCCTTGACATTCTTGGGTTCAATTTTGGAGATAAAACACATGTTAGCAATAAATTCCTTCGATTTGGTGATAACCCCTTCATTTAGTTCCCCAATCACATTTTCTATTTGATGATACTTCTAAATTCTTACGGATGGTCATTTGTTTACCATAAAATTATCCTTTATACCTTATGTGTCTTCATCTTTAGGAAAGAGAATGATGTTGGTGCCTTTGTCATGGACATCTGGTGTGGCATTCTTCTCAGAAGTAGTAGATTCCTCCTCCTCCTCTTCTTCTTCTTCTTCTTCTCTTTCTTCTTTTTCTTCTTTGCTAACATAATTGTGTTGTATGTCATTAACAATAACATCGATAAACTCCATAATGGACCTTGTATAACTATTTAATGCTTGGTATGCCCTACTATTTGTAAAATATCCTAAGAATATTCCTTCATCACTTTTAGGATCCAACTTGCGTATTTTCTCTTCATCTATAATGATGTAAATTTTTCTTCCAAAATCATGAAAGCATATGAGACTTGGATTTCTTTATTTCCATATTTAATTGTGAGTAGCCTTGGTTCCTAGTCGAATATTCAAACGACTGTGAATGTGACATGCAATGTTCATGGCTTCTTCCTAAAAGTAATTGGCAAGATTTTGGCATGAAGCATGACATTAGCCATTTCTTAAAGTGTTTAATTCTTATGTTCAACAACCCATTTTGTTGAGGAGTGATAGAGGATGAAAACTCATGAGATATACGTTATGAGGAACATAATTCATATAAGCTAGAGTTCTCAAATTCCCTTCCATGATCATTATGGATTCTAACAATCTTGCTAATTTTTTCCCTTTCTCATGCTGCGAACATTGACACAGGCTTTCAAAAGTGATAAAAGTATCAGATTTTTCATGAAAGAGGTCAACCCAAGTGTACCTTAAGAATTCATTAACATAGAAAAAGATGTATCTTCTTACACCTAGGCTTTATAATTGCATGAGTCCCATTAAATCCATGTGTAGTAGCTCAAGAGCTTTGGAGGTAGTAAGATGTTGTACCTTCTTATGTGATATCTTAGTATGTTTACCTATATGAAAGCCTCCACATGACTTCCCTTCTACAATCTTGATATTAGGAAGACCAATGATGGTATTTTCAAAGAAAATCTTCCTCATACTTTTGAGATTTAAATAGCCAAGTTTTGTGTGCCACAATTTAGTTTCATCCACCTTAGATATCATTAAAGATTGAGATTGATCCTTTGATTGTGAACACCACATATAGAAACTGTATGCTGATCTGGGACACTTCATTATATTTTCTAGATTTTTGTTATTGATAATACATTTAGAGCGGTTGAAACTGACGCAAAATTCTTGATCACCCAACTAGCTAATGCTGATGAGATTCGCAATGTGACCTTTAACAAGGAGGATATTATTCAAACTAGGAAGTACTACAGGGGGAAATGTAAAAAAAACTATAATCACTCAATCTTGTTGTAGCCTTTGGCTAATGACCTAACTATATATCTCTCTATTATGCCATCAACTTTATGTTTCACTTTAAAAACCCACTTGTTCCCAATAGGTTTTACATGAGGTGGCAAATCAACTATATTTTAGGTTTGATTCTTATTCAATACTTCTAACTCAGATGTCATAGCCTTGATCTAATGTTTAGACATGCATGCTTATTTATAATTCTTTGGCTCATTGGTTTGTGTGATAGAAGTGGTGAATACATTATGTGATTTAGAAAAATATGACAAAGAATCAAAAGAAGAAATATGATACATAACTTTAGTTCTACCTGAAGATGTCTTGTCTGCAGAAATGTGAAATGAATTCCAAACATAATGTGAGAGATAAGTAGGTGCATGCTTTATTCTAACAGACCTGGTTTGTGTTGTAGTGTCACTTTCTTAATCTATGGTTTCTTGACCTGACTCAACTTGTTCTATTGTTTTAGAAGTTTTGGATGAATAATGTGTGTTACCAATTAAGGAAAGATGTGAATTATGTGTAATATCAAATGATGATAAATCTAAAAATTTATTTTGTTGAGGTTTAGCTAAAGGTGACATGATTGAAGGCTTAAAATCAGTATGAACATGATAATCCCAAATGGAGTGATTTTCACCCAAATAAGGAAAAATATGTTCAATTCAAGCTTCAATTTCCCTCCAAGAGATCTTTTTATGGATTGAGCTCAAGAATGGTAGTTCAAAATAGTGAACTTCGGAGAAACGGTTACATAATCGGAACCATCACTAGGATGAACGAAATATGACGATGTTTGATATGAAACTGGATCAGGAGGTTGAAGACGCTGAGGCATGGTGAAGAAGAAGGAAGGACTCAACAGTATAACAGTGGAAGAAGGATCTTAATGACGATTGATACCATATTGTGGTGAACATATTTTCAACATTGAATGAACAAAAAAAAAAAAAATGAATGAACGAAAGAGAGAGAAAGATGAACTTCATTATTCAAAACTTGAGTTACAAAATGGAGAGAAACGGAAATTTATACTAAACGATTGAAAATGAAAATGACGAAAAAGTTTGTTGTCAAAAACTAATCAACCAATGACTAACCAACTAGCTTGTCAATAAGTTAACTTAATAAACTTAAATTAAATAGATGTTTAAACTAGCTAATCGTAACATTATATGAAAAGAGGGGAAAAACTTATGACCACCACTTATAACTAAAATTAATTATTTATGAGTTTTATTTTTTTAAATGAAGAATAATTTTATTTTTTTAAGCGGAGTATAAAAAATTATTATTAATAATGGTAATATTGTTAACTATTTTAGAATTACTTTAAATAAAATTTCAAGCATGTCCCACAAATCAAAGTCTTATAAGTTATCAGTGAGTTGATTGATGGATGCGGTCACCATTGATTATAAGGATAATATCTTATTATTGACAAAATGACAAATAGTGTCTTAAAACTTGTCAAAAAAATAAAAAGTAATGTCTTAAATTTATTTTAAAAAATTAATATTATAAGTGGTGTGTTCAATTTCTTTTTAGATTGCAATGTAATCGATTAAAAATTGAAAAATTATAATTCTTAACCCAACATTTATATTTGTGACCTAAAAGAAGACCTAAGGGAAAACCTTAGTAAGATCCTGTATTATCTCATTGAACAGTGAAATGCTTGGAGTCATCCATATCGAATATGGAAACGAATAACATCCTTTACAGGTTTCCATTTTTCATTAGTTCTTAAAAAGCATATATGTTTTTTAGAAAGAACATGAGCAAAAACCATATATATATATATATATATATATATATATATATATATATATATATATATATATATATATATATATATATATATATATATATATATATATATATATATATATCCGATAGATATCAAAATTTTTAGGATATTTAGATATTTGTGTAAAGATACTTTTTGTGTGAAACCTTTTTTAATGATAAATATCAGTAGTATAGTAAAATATCTTTTGGCTTTTCTAAATATAAATTTTCAAAATAACTTTTTTTCAAATAAAGATTTTTCTAAACGTCCAATTTGTTTAATTGTTCTTTATTTTTTTCTCTGTTCGTCTCTATTATAATTATTAATATAAAAAAGTAAAAAAATTATCGTGCGTAACACATTGCATTAACATCTTTGTCACGATATCATGTCACATGTTATGTTACAATATCCTTCTTCAACATCCTTCTTCAACAGATATCATGTCACATGTTATGTTACAATATCCTTCTTCAACATCCTTCTTCAACAGACGTTAGTTAGAGGAGATATTTGATGGAAAATTTTAGGGGAACTAATATTTGTATATAATATCTATCTAGTCTTTTTGAATATATTAACTTTTATTTTTAATTTCTTAAAATATTTTGTTCAAACAATTATCTCTTTAAAATTCTTTTATTCACACTATGATGGGTGACGCAACACGTCACGTGGCATGACAACACAACAAAGACACTCACATGACATGACGTTTCTATTTTATTATTATCAGATTAAATAAAGATGAGTTGATTGGACTATAAGTACATCGCAAAAGAAAAAATGATAATTCATCGAAGAAATTCAAAATTTATCACTAAAATCCTGAATTTGCCACTAAAAAAATTGCAAAAATGAAGATTCATGACAAAATTTCAAAATATGTCAATAAAAGTCAGAAATTATCAGTAAAACCTTCACCATTAGGTATTGCCTTTATGTAGCAATGGAGATCACCCTAAGGTGACATGTGAATAATACATTTTATCTAATCCGTAACTACGTGTGCAGAGTCATGCAATGACCCCCATAAGAAGTAGGTAGTCAGTAGTTTTCCCCAATCAAGAGGGAGTGGTTACCACTTCTCGAGGGTTTTTTTAAATCTTAGGCCCACGCGCCTCTATAAATACCACAATCCTAGGGTTGCGGAGGTAGATCATAACATACTAAGAATAACACATAAACATATAGTTTCTCACCTCACGTGAGTTTGCTCTCTCTGTAGCCAAAAACACCACCTAATAGGGTCTCTCACCACTGTGAGCAAAACCTACACCACCAGAAATTACTAAGGCATATGGTTATCGCTACCTGCATAGGGATACCACGTAGTCTGTACTTTTTGACAAGCACATTGACGCCCATCATGGGACCTCGATAAAACTAACTCGGGTCACTCATTTCTTTACAATCTCCATTTCTATACTCACTACAATCTCCACTCCTAAACCTAATTAAGTATGAATGGAGTTCCCAATGTTTTTCAACAGGTCTCTCGCTAGGCGAGCTGGGTTGCACTAGTCGAGAGCCTGTGTTTTGTCTTTTGGGCGCGCTAGACGAGCAATAACATTGTCTTTTTGCGCTTAGCGAGCCCACCTTTTGACGTATTTGGGATTTTGCTTTCATCAAAGTGTTTTTAAAAGAAATGACTAAACTAAGGAATATTTTAAAGACAACTATAAAATATAATTGAGTTTCCTCCCAACAAGTGCTTATTTAACGTTAATAGGTTGAAGATTATCAGTGTTACATAATACCTATTACCTTATAACATATCTCATGATATTTGATTATGACCTTTACTTCACATTTATCAATGTCCACAAGCATCCTCTCAATTTTTATGAATGGTCTTCCTAAGATAAGAGGCATCTTTGGATCTGCTTTGATGTCCAGAATCATGAAGTCCACGGAAAATGAGAACTTATCAATATATATTAGTACATATCTAATCATTCTCAATGGTTTCCTGCAAGTTTTGTCTGTCATTTGGAATGTTGATACAAATAGCTATATTTATGAATACCCAAATCTTTCTACCATTAATAATGGTATTATAATCACATTGGCACCTAAATTAATAAGTAAATTTCCAACCTTCATATTACCTATAGAAATAGGTAATACTATACACCAGGGTTAGCTTCTTTCTTGGGTAGATTTTTCTTATTATCTTCGTGAGCTTTATCCTACAATTCTCCTTCCTCGGGGTCGTGTTCTCCTTCTTCTTTGGTTTTGAAAATAACTCTTTCATCAACAAGAGCAGGACTATATTGATCCTTTTGATTGTTCTTTGTATTTGCATTGAATATGTTACTTGGGAGATCTGTAACTGTTTGGCTAATTGGCCCACCTGTGTTTCAAGGTCTTTAATGGAGGCTTCAATATTTTTGTGATTGGTCATAGGCACCGGCATAAATCGATTTAGCATGTCCTACAACTTTGTTATTTTTCTTGTTTTTGAGGTGCTTGTGAGTAACACTTAAAAGGTTATGTGTTGGATGGATCAACCTCGAATCTCCGTCCTTGATTAAAATTATTGTTTCGTGTGAGGTTGTTATTCTAATATTTCTCAGATCTTTGATTGCCTACATAACTTACTTCTTAATTGGCAAGGGAAAATATCCAGTTGGATGGCCTCTGCTACAAAGTTCAGAAAATGCAATATGCCTTTATTGAGATGCTTCATGCATCTCTTTCAATTAGTGCAGCAACTCTGATAGTTGTTTGGTCACTTTATCCACTGTCTGGGTTAAAAACTTATTTTGAGCAAGAGAAACATCATTGGTGTTTATTTCTATGATACCATTCTTCTTATGGAATTGGTTTTTACTGTGTTGTCCTTGCTGATCACTGAGTGCCATTTGTCCAATGATTGTTATTGCATCTTCCGCACTTTTGGAAATGAGAGAACCCCCGACAGTATCATCTAGCAACAACTTTGTTGTTGTTGGAGTTCATTTCTAAAGATGTGTATTTGTGTGATTTCGTCAAAATCGTGGTTTGCATATCATCTCAGCATGGACTTGATACTTTCCCACGCTTCATGGTGAGTTTCCGTTGCACATTGGGAAAACACTGGGATGACTGTCTTAGTTTCCATTAACTTGTTGTGAGGAAAGAATATGTTTAAGAACTTTTCTTGCAGCAAGTTCAAAGTTTCCATCGTCGATGTGGATTGATCTAGATACTACTCCTTTTTCTTTTGAATAAGTGAATATGAAAATAATCTTTTAAATACCACGTCTTCCTCGTTTTCTGGAGCTCCTAACATACAATTAATTTCATAGAACTTTGTGAGGTGTGTGTACGAGTCTTAGTGATCTAAACTTGCAAAAGGGTTAGCATACAAAATTTGTAATAACTTGTTTTCACTTTGTCGAACATTCATTTGTGATCTAGCTAGATGAGCTAGACGTTGGGGCTATTGTTTTAAGGTGTTCCCTCATTGTTGTTTCCATTATGGTTATTATTGTTGTTGACTTCATCCATGTTTATTTATTTTGAGACAGAAGACTCTTTTGGATCTATCCTATTGGCTTTTTGTTTACTTTTCCTGTTCTTAATGAGGTTTCTGCGCGAGGTTCTTTCGATTTCAGGATCGAATAACAATTGTTCTTCAGAAACCTTACCTTGCATAAAATAGTAACAACATAACTAATTCTCGATGTTAATGTGTTAGTGATTATAAATAATATATACATATATACACATATATAAATAATACTTAAAATAATAAAAACTAGCATCAATTTCTGACAACAGTGGTATTTTGTTGCAAAGCACAAAAGTAAGGTTTATAATTATCGCATTGATAGAGACTGGTAGTTTCAAAGACCATTCAAGAGTTTTTAAGATTCTAAGTAGAGAAGGGTTTTATAGTTGTTTTGATGCGTAAAAGTAAATGGCAGAAAGTAAAATTGAGATTTCAATGTTAATAATAAGAAGCTTATTAGCGGTATATGTCATCATTACGTATTTATCATGCATAACCACATGTCAATAATATGATCCTCTAGTCAGCTAGTAATATTACCACTTGTTTCTATCAAACAAATCTCTTGTCGGTCTCAACAACGTGAGATCAGTGCATCATCTAATAGTCGATATCTCGATCTATTGACCAACACAAAGCATTATGTTCCAACAATTATAAGGTAGCAATACTCAACAACGATCCTACTACGATACATGCAGATATTAAACCTAACCCTATGTATAGGCAATAACATCCAATAAATGATAATTTTATATCAAGTCATGACAAGCACCTTTCGAATGTCTAAGCATACCCTTAAAATAAGTTTTAGGTAGCAAATCTAAAACATGCATTTAGATTAAAGAGTCATCAATATTAAAGTTTGAGTAGACTTATATAAAACGCAATAACCTATTTAATACATGAATATAATGACTACATATAACCCCTATTAAAGAGATTTTTAACTACGCTTACTCATCATAGTTATAACGGTAATCTCGCGAAGCTAAACTTGGAAATTTATCTGCCTTGTCACTTGAGCAATGCTTCCACCTTCAAGGTCCAATTTTATACTACCTCACTCCACTGAACTCATTTTGAACTGAATTGGAAGCCTCTATTTATAAGCGTGGATTCATGGCCATCGTTAGGTGCAACGTCCTTGGACCTAGATTAGGGAATGCTAGCTATTTGACAGGTAGCCTTAGCCTCATTGCTTTTCGATCGCACCACCCTTGTGCCAGATTAAGCAACACTAGCTATCTGACAGGCGGCCCTTGCCCCTTGCTTGGCGGGGTGCATCACCCCTACGTTTAACTCACAAACCTTTTCTTCACTATGAAGTACTTCAACCTTGAAGGGTCATCCTGAGCTCGCTTAACGCGCCTACAAGCATGACTTAGTAGGCCTTGCTTTGCATAGTTTGCTCTAACTTGGTGTTTGTGTCATGGCTTGTGGTTTTCATGTCTTTTATTTTTTACCCGTTTTTAGTTAATAAATGTGAGAAAGTCCTAACATATGTTCTATCACTTTTTATAGACAAATTAGAATTTTTTTAATAATATTTTTTATATTAATTGTTTGTAAAATAGGTTAACAAACACTTATATATTTTACACATAAGTTGGTGAAACATATTTTTAAGAGCTACCACAAAATTTCATACACATATGAGTGATAATATTGTTTTAAATTCAAAAATGAAAAAAATAATGAATTGATACTTATGAAATTGCATAGTTCATTGTGGAGAAAAGAAAAATTATTAAAATGTGTGAATGGAGTAAAAAGAATTTATTTGTTTTACTTATTTTAAAGTAAAAATAACATAGGCAATGTAAAGATGTAAAGGTTAGGCTTAGGGGTTCCATATAGAATTTAAATATCATGTCTACAGGCTTATTTAGAGGATTCATAATAACATGATAGTTGCTGTTTCACATCTCTAATATGCAATATGCCTTTATTGAGATACTTCATGCATCTCTTTCAATTAGTGCAACAACTCTGATAGTTGTTTGGTCAGTTTATCCACTGTCTAGGTTAAAAACTTATTTTGAGCAAGAGAAACATCATTGGTGTTTATTTCTATGATACCATTCTCCTTATGGAATTCGTTTTTACTGTGTTGTCCTTGCTGATCACTGAGTGCCATTTGTCCAATGATTGTTATTACATCTTCCACACTTTTGGAAATGAGAGAACCCCCGACAGTATCATCTAGCAACGACTTTGTTGTTGTTGGAGTTCATTTCTAAATATGTGTATTTGTGTGATTTCGTCGAAACCGTGGTTTGGGTATCATCTCAGCATGGACTTGATACTTTCCCACGCTTCATGGTGAGTTTCCGTTGCACCTTGGGAAAACACTGGGATGACTGTCTTAGTTTCCGTTAACTTGTTGTGAGGAAAGAATATGTTTAAGAACTTTTCTTGCAGGAAGTTCAAAGTTTCCATCGTCGATGTGGATTGATCTAGATACTACTCCTTTTTCTTTTGAATAAGTGAATATGAAAATAATCTAATAAATACCACGTCTTCCTCATTTTATGGAGCTCCTAACATACAATTAATTTCATAGAACTTTGTGAGGTGTGTGTACGAGTCTTAGTGATCTAAACGTGCAAAAGGGTTAGCATACAAAATTTGTAATAAGCTTGTTTTCACTTTGTCGAACATTCATTTGTGATCTAGCTAGATGAGCTAGACGTTGGGGCTATTGTTTTAAGGTGTTCCCTCATTGTTGTTTCCATTATGGTTATTATTGTTGTTGACTTCATCCATGTTTATTTATTTTGAGACAAAAGACTTTTCTAGATCTATCCTATTGGCTTTTTGTTTACTTTTCCTGTTCTTAATGAGGTTTCTGCGTGAGGTTCTTTCGATTTCAGGATCGAATAACAATTGTTCTTCAGAAACCTTACCTTGCATAAAATAGTAACAACATAACTAATTCTCGATGTTAATGTGTTAGTGATTATAAATAATATATACATATATAAATAATATATACATATATAAATAATACTTAAAATAATAAAAACTAACACCAATCTCTGACAACAATGGTATTTTGTTGCAAAGCACAAAAGTAAGGTTTATAATTATCGCATTGATAGAGACTGGTAGCTTCAAAGACCATCCAAGAGTTTTTAAGATTCTAAGTAGAGGAGGGTTTCATAGTTGTTTTGATGCGTAAAAGTAAATGGCAGAAAGTAAAATTGAGATTCCAATGTTAATAATAAGAAAGCTTATTAGGGGCATATGTCATCATTACGTATTTATCATGCATAACCACATGTCAATAATATGATCCTCTAGTCAGCTAGTAATATTACCACTTGTTTCTCTCAAACAAATCTCTTGTCGGTCTCAACAACGTGAGTGTAGCGGTGTATTCGTCGCTATATGATTTATTAATTAAACCATAAGCAAAGTATACAATAAACATAGAGTCGCCACCGCACTTTTATTTATCCTAAGGACTGGCTAAAAAGCAAACAAAAGCCTAAGAAGTTTTACACGTAGAAAACCAATAAAAAGATCAGAGATCGGGGTAAGGGGTAAATTACGCAGAGGGAAGGTGTTAGGCACCCAATGCGTCCTAGGTACTCCTAGGGAGCCCTTTTCACACTTTGTTGTTTGAAAATTATTATTTGTCATGACATAAGTATTGTGCAAACATGATTGGGATGATGAGAAAAGAATGTACAAATTAATTATTTTTGTGTTCGAACGGATGAACCCGTTGCCTACGTACCTTCCCATCAAAGGTAAGGATCAAAACGCCGTAGTTCGGCTAAAAACTTCCAAAAGTTAGTGGATTCAATTTTAAAACACAAGCTCAAAGGTCTTACGTTACCCATGGGAGAAAACTCAACCTTAAGAAACAACAAGTCCACCATGTGAGAAAAGCTTCAACTTGCTAGAGAGGGGTTAACCCTATAATAAGCAAGGAAGACTTACAATTCAATCAACTAAGGACAAATAGGTGAGATTAATATCAACCAACTAGGGTAAATCAAACCTATAGCTAATGTATGAAAACTTAACAAACATGGACAAAGCCACAAAATCATTTGAATGGGTGAAGTTATTTGGATTATTTACAAAAAGGTCAAAGTATGATTAAAGTCAATTCAAAATGAAGTATTTACAAAAATGAAGTTTGGAAAATCATGGACTTAAGGTCCAGGTTTCTAATTTGGAAAGAGGTGAGAATGTTTGCACAACACTTATTTCAAGTTTTTAAAAGTATGTGTGAAAAGGTAGGACACAATGGGATGAATGGATAATGGTGGAATATAAAACTTCTTAGAAGGGTCCACCTCTTGAAATCATATAGAAGATGATTCAAGTGGGTCCTTAGGAATAGGCTACAAATGAGCAATAAACATGGTAACAGATGAAAGTAAATAAAAGCGGATACTGGATGCCACTCAATGGTCTTATACCTGTCTCCTAAAACAAGTAAGGATATCAGAAGCCACTCTATGGACTTACACTAATCTCCATCAAAATAAAACAAAAAAAACAAAACAGGGAAATCAACTGCCAATCCATCTGGACTTATGTTAACCTCCACAGTATGATCCTAGGAATACAAATGCCACATCACAGGGACTTACAATGAATCCTCACATACAACAACAATGCTCAAACAAAGAGCAAAGAAGATATGAGTGACCAATGAGGTCTTACACTCTATCTCTTCCATGTCATAGGAACAAAAGCCAATCAATATGGACTTACAATTGTCCTCAATGGGAAAACATCAATGTCACAAGGACAAAAGAAATGATCATGCACTAATGGCAAACAAAGATGATAGATGCACAACGGCAATCAATGATAGTAAATGCACAATGGCAAATCAAGTAATCATGTATAAATGAATCAAGTAATCAATCACATAAATTCAAGTAGCACACGCTATAACCATTCAATGAGGCTCAAGCAAAAGGGTTTGACTATGAAAGTCCACTGTAAGAGGTAAGTGTCGCTCTTAACCTTGCCATTGAGGGGCTAAGGTGAAGCAGATGAAAGGATATGAGGGGTGTGCCTCATTGCTTCTATCTCAAGTCCGAGAGAGCATGTAAATATAAGAATGTGGGGGAGTTCAGAAAGATGGAACTCTTTCCCCAATTGAAGACTCTATAGATCTTGGGTTTGGATCTCAATGCTACAACCATGTAATGGGAGCAAGGAGAAGACTCACAGAATAGTGGGAGATAGGCTACATATCTCTTATATCCACCAATTGCCTCAAATGAGGACTTTTCCTGCTTGGGACAAATATAAACACACACAAGCATTGCCTCTTAAGGAGGACTTCAGACAGTTTGCCCGGCCAAATAACAGGCCGGGTCTCCAGACTACATGAAGAAGAAGGTTCTATACCTCAATGCCAATTGCTTATAAGCAAAGCAATGCAAGTTCTTAAGAGAACTGAGCAACTAAGGGTACCTGAAATAGTCAGACAGAATCAGCATCCCAACATAAACAAAACAATAACATAAGAAACAATCAACAATCAAACAATGATGTGCATAGCACCATGTTCATGTGAACCAAGCCCTGCAAAACAAACAATTGGTCAAATGATTTCAACTCAATTATGCATCAACCTCCTTAAGGCATTAGCTTTTTAACCTGAAAAGTCAAAGTCAAGCTCAAACATAAGTAACAAGACCACTAGGCCAAGCCTAGGGTCCAAAGGATGGAAAAATCCTAAAAACAGCAAGCAAATCATGATCAAAACCAAGATATTTCAATTACAAAGGGATCCCAATTGGTCTCATGTCCAAACTATACACCAATTTCATTTTATGTACAATCTAAGTCAAAGTGATCGAAGTTGAATCACATATGAACAACCAGAATGATTACATCACAAAAAAATATCAAAACAGCATAGAAAATTCCACAAAAATTATATCCTAAACAGAGGACATTCAACAAGCTACATGTTAATTTTCATGCCATTTGGACTAGTGGAGCTATGGGAATTAATTCAACATGTCAAGGCATGCAAAAACACAACCAGATTAGATTACAAATCACATGTCAACTTCAATAAATTGTAAAACAGTGATATCAAATGGGAAATGGATAGGACCAAAGCCAAATCAAAGTTTAATGTGTTAGGAAGCACTCCATTAAATTTCACATGCATATGGTTAGGGATGAGGATTTGGCAACATAATAAAAAATGTTACACAAACAAAACCCTAAAAATGCTAAGCAGCAAACAAAAATTCTAATCAATTAGAAAATGGATTATTAAAATCCACAAAAATTCATGTTGAAAGTTAACATATCAAAGGTATCTCATGCAAAAAATCAGAACCATAGGCCTAATGGAAGCATGGAAAAATAATTCATAAACTCAGCATATCAAAGTGTGACACATGTTGTCACACTCAAAAAGAATTAATCACATCTAGCAAACCAGAGGTCCAAAAATTGCAAATCATATGTCAAAATCTCCAGAAATGTGTCAAGAATCATCCCTTAAAATTTCAATTCATTTAGATAAGGCATGGTCATTTGGTGATAGAAATGGTAAAACACATAAAATTCACACACATGATGAACATCCCTATGTCAATCAAAATTTTCTACCAAGCACAACTTTAATTTCTATGCCTAAAAAAAAGTAGATTAAAAATGGAGATCATCAAAAAAAGTCTCAAATTATTTGGATGAATATTGATTAATCTATGATTTTTTGAAGTTTTGAAATAATTATTGAATATTTAATTAAGGTTTTTTATGAATTTAATTAATTAAGTATGAACGAATGGCAAATCTGTAATTCTTTAAGCCAAGCCAAAAACGGTGTCGTCCAACTTAAATGGCGTGGCAATATGCTATTCGTCCACATCAGCGGGAAACAGTAATTTGAGAAGCTAAACGCGGATGAAGGATCGAAGAGCATTTTTCCAGAATTTTTATCATCTTCTTCGCACAGCTCGTGTTATTCATCGCCGGCGAATTCGGTTACGAGCAAACGTCCACCGAATCGAACAAGCCTTATACCGTTGGAACCGGCATCTCATCAGGATCATGAATATGCATGCGATTTCGTCCAGAAACTCATATATGAAGCGAATCGAGCGAAAGAAAATATGGCATACGAACTTCAATCGAAGATATCTCAGTCAATTCATGACGAAATTACAATCTACAAGTTGCTACGTGATCTACGATGAATACTCTACCAAATCCCTATGCTAATTGAGGCAATCGCGAGTTTTGAAATCCAACCTTTCTTGAGGTGCAACAATGGAGTTCGCGCGATTTTGCTTCAAATGATGAAAACAGGTGCGTGTTGAAGTGTGGAGAGGACGATGGAATCAAAATCCTAGCTCGAAGCGGCTCCGATTCTTAGAAATCTTCAACTGTTCCTCCTTGATGCAAGCTTGGACAGTGTGAATTGTGAAGGCTTCTTGATCCACCACCTGAAAACAGAGCTTCCAAAACCACTACAGATGATGAATTCACCACGAATTAGCACAAAACTTGAAGAATTCTTGGTGAAAAATTGAAAAATGTCAATATGCAATGTGGAAAAAGTGAGAGAAAATGGGAGAATTTCTTGAGATTTTCTGTTGGATTTGTGAATTATGATTAGTCTCCTCAGAAAACAGTTATAATTAGACTTATATATGGTTGCTTAATCCCACTCATAATCAAGATTAGCAAAAAATTAGTGATTAGCAAATGAAGCTTGAAAATGCATTTTGGCCTTTTTGCCCTTGGATGGTTTTGATCAATGGAACAGTGATTTATCACCTCAAGCAAACCATAAATATCATTTGGAAGCTATTGGAATTGGTCCCATGTCCATTGGATGCATATTTCTCAATTTCACTATGTGATGGTACTTTGTCCATTTTTCAAATTCATTTCAAAAGCCAATTTTCAAACCATGAAGCCTTGGCATGTTATGAGTATTCCAACAAGTTTCAAATGCCATTTATGAAGTGTTGCAAAAATCCCCACTCAAAAATTCCAATTATTTCACAAGTTGGACAATTTTGCCCCTGGTTCATTTAACAGTCCAGTTGAAATTTGACCTTTTGCATCGACCACTTTTGAAGAAATCCAATTATGCACCATGAAAGTAGATGTCAAATGGAGTTTGTGCATATAAAGAACATCCAATTTGGACAATCCATGTGGAAGTTATGGCCTCCTGATTACGGGTCATTTTTGAAATTGATCTGACCATATCTTGCAAACCACACATGGGATTTTCAAGTTCTTGGACTTTTTGGAATGGTGAGGACAAGATCTTCAACTTTCATGTTGGACAAAATTCCATTTTAAGCTTTCTTGGACACGTAATATTTGGGAGAAAAACTTTCCATTTTGGGCAGGTGAGAATTACAGGTCATTTCCATTTTTGGAAACTTTTTGTCTGACTTCAAATCCTTCAACCTTGACCTTTGAAATGTCAAATGAGACTTGTATGGACATGAATGAGGTCTTTCTAACCATCTCATACCTTCCAATCCCTGATTAAATGCACAGTTGACCACAGTTGACTTTTGTTGACTTTTGGTTGACTGGGCCAAGTTCTGATGAATTTCAAGCCTCTTTCAGATGAGATCTTGATTCCAAATGATATCACAAGTTATATGAACTCTTTATGAATGATCATGGTGTCCAAATTCTTCAAGAATGGCCACCATCTATTGCTCAATGCCTGATTTGACTGATTGATTGATGATTGCTTCAACTGCAAGCAACAAGGTTAGATGACAATATTTTTGTACTTTTGGTTAGTAAACATATGAAAAGCAATGATATACAAATGCAATACATGCTTGGTGATCAAGAGCCATACTCACAAGGTATCCCACCCACTAGGAGAGAAGCTAGAGTATGCAATGATCCTTGAGGCCATGATATGATATGATATGGGCCATGAGGGATCTTAGGGCCAAAATTGGGGTCTTACAGATGCCCCTATTTAAGGTCATTCTAGCCGGAGAAGTGAAGTTTAGAAATCTTCATCTCGACGCGGTAGAATGGGCTTAAATAATAGTAATGAGACGAATTTTGGTCACTGAGAGACCTCATGATGCAGGTGTATGCATGCAAAAAGCAAATTCTGTGGGGAATATATGGTTCACACAGAAGAAAAGACGATCCATCGGAGTAATACACTCACCAGGAACAGAGACTCTAATAAGGCTCTCATTGGGGGATAGTAAGGAAAAAGAATGCGTGAGCAGGACACGACTTTGATTAGGGAAAACAAAACTGACACAGCGTGACTAAGACACGACTCCGAGTGGGGGTAACAGACATCGGACTGGAGAGCTTGCTGGGGAAGCAAAGGACTCACACCGGGAAATAAAGAATTCCAGAGGAAAATAAATCCATAGGAAAGACATAAGCTGACTCAACTATCCAGAAGGGATACTTCGGATAAAAATCCGGACTCGGACCTGGAAAAGATTCACATAGAACCTCCCTGCCGGGAAATGCATATACTGGGGAATAAACACCCATATAGCAAAGGGTAAAAATCACCAAAGGAACTCCGCAGGGGACTGTCTAACAAAGAGACTCTCCTGGGAGAAGCAACAGGAAATGAGGTGTTACTGGTATAAGGGTAACAAACTCAGGAAGAATGAATATCTAAGACCGGTATAAGGGTGAGAGATATCAATCAACCAACATCTGAGAAAGACCTACAAAGGGTATAATACTCAGGAAAATCTGACTCCACAGGGGACCAAAGTCATAATAGGGAGTAGAAAGGAAGGAACACCAGGGATACCGGGGTATATAATAGGTGACCGACAGAACGTGAATTGGTATATATGCCAAGACACTCATCATCCGAAAGGAGGGCTTGAAAAAGCAAATCGACTTACAGGATGGACATTCGAATCCACAACGGGAAAACGAATCTTACTCTAATGGGGACACAAACCCAAAGAGTACATGAGATATAATATCCATTACCGGCAGACCGTGGATAAGAAAACTCGCATGAGATGTATTATCTATTACCGTCAGAACAAGATAATAAACTCGCATGGTAAGAAACACCAGAGATACCGAAGTATATAATAGGTGATCTACCGCAACGTGAATTGGTATATATGCCAAAACACACATCCGAAACACAACTGGTTAAAGGATGGATATTCGATTCTACAAAGAATACGAATCTTGCTCAGGTGGGGAAAGTCAACAAAGGATTCCGACCAAAGAGCGCATGAGACATATTATTCATTACCGGCAGACCGTGAATAATATGCTCGAAAGGACAAGACACCAGAGATACCGAAGCATATAATAGGTGACTAACCAAAAAGAGAGACAATCGATACCAAGCATCCGGGTAAACGAAAGACAACTCAAAGGGATAAATTGCAAGCATCCGACAATCATCCAACAACAAGGAAGAATATTCGACTCCGCAAAGGGAAATAACGAATCTTACTCGACCAGGGAAACACCAAAGGCTTCAACCGAAGAGTGCATGAGATATATTATCCATTACCGTCAGAACGTGGATAGTATACTCGCACGGAAGATTATCCACAACCGGTATAAGGGTTAATAAAGGATAAATCGACCGAAAAGAAAGGTATCGGGATACCAAACAGGCATATAATGATGACCAATCAAAGAGAGTAACAACATTACCAACAAAAGGGTAAATGAAAGACTCACTGGGGATTAATTGCAAGCATCCGGCAATTATCCGCAAAAGCTGGGGATACATTGATAGACAATCAAGGATCCGGGGAACAAATCACTAGCAAATGGTGAAAAGACCCACTGGCGACTTCAACAGGATAACATTGCAAGCATCCGGCAATGATCCAGGAGATTGCTGGGAATACAAGTGCTTACTCAAGAGCAACTAACCTGAAGCAGGGAGGAATATCAACATCGAATATTGAATGAAGATAACCACAAAGGGGATTAGGGTTTACATCTACCGAATACGGGGCAGAAGACCAAAAATCTGGCTGAGGAAACAAGGGGTTTAACAATACCGACTACTGGGTAAGAAACCAAAGACTCAGCTGAGGATAAAATTGCTAGCAACCGGCAATTATCCACATGTATCATAAGATACAACTCCGCTGGAGAGAAAAATCACAGCGACATAGGATTTACAGCTACCGAATACGGGGTAGAAGACCACAAACTCCACTGGGGATACCAATCACCACAGGGAACGAAACTCTGTTTGGGATAACACCATAACAACAGAAGAATTCACCAACAAACAGATCGAACCGCGAAGGTTACCACTGCTAAGGGAAAAGAGATAGGACTCACAGCTACCGAATACGGGGTAGAAGCCATACTCTGGTGGGAATAACCACAAATTAGGGTTTACATCTACCGAATACGGGGTAGAAAACCAAAAACTCTGCGTGGGGATAGAATAAATCATGAATCCGCACGAGAAACCAAAATGAGGTTTATAACAGACCACAAACTCTGTTGGAGAGTAAGAAAATTAGGATTTACGACTACCGACTATCAGGTAGAAAACCAACAACTCTGGCTGGGGACTAAAGGTGTATAACCACAAGTTCTGCCAAGAAAGCCAGGAGAATAGGACTTACAACTACCGGCATAAGGGTAGAGGCCAAAATCGACTCTTGCGGAGGAATGAAAGGTATATAACCACAAATTCCGCCAAGAGGACAAGGAACAATAGGACTTACAACTACCGGTATAAGGGTAGAGGCCCGAAAACTCCGCTGGGGAACAACCCACTGGGAAGCACAATGAACAAACGACAAATGTCAATTCAGGAAAGATCCGAAGAGACAGACTGAATCAAGACACGTCCTAATGAGGATATAACTCAAATAGGAACCTCCATCCCAATATATGTGTTGGGAGGAAACGGAAGAAACCGTCATCCACGAGGGTATATCTCAGTGGGGAACTGCAGAAGGAAAGACAGACACTTTCTGCTTATGGGCTGACTCTATATGGAGAGATTTAACACCCGACATCTGCTTAGGAAGATCTATAAAGATCTATATCACCATAGCAGGGAACAACAAACAAAGGATATATGGCAAAAATGCAACATGAATATCTGAATGTTTCATGAATATGCATGAATATGCGTGATTTATGTTTGATGAATGCTGACAAAACAGACATTTCTAACACAACAGTCCAGGAATCAAACGTCCGGTATTACACTTCCAGGGGAAAACCAACTGGAAGGCCAATTCTGCCGGAGATCTACATGCTATAAAGCAAAGATCTGCGGGTACTGCTGGGAAGCAGAAGCAAAAGAATCAGGGATATCTGGAGAATACCAAATCTCTGAGCAATGGATCAGCGATCACCCCAACTAGGGCACAGAAAGTCACAACGGGCCAAGAGCCACAAAGAAAAATCTGTTGGCGAACAAGATAATCTCAAAGTCCTGCAGGGGATCCTAGCAGCACTGCTAAGGGAACGGATCCAACATAACTCCATTGGGGAACAACCCACTGAGGGAGCAAAGGTCACCCGGATAGAGTTTGGCTGCACAAGCAACTCTACTGGGGATATCATCAACTACTCTCTTGGGGAACAACCCACCGAGGAAGGAAAACACCAAATAAGTAGATTCTGCAACAAACCACTCTACTCGGGGCGAACACACATCTGATGGATCACATCAGCAGATTCTGCAACCGACGAGTAATCAGGAAATCAATACAATCTCTGGATGACGGAGCTATCAACCGACCATACCGGGGATTGAAAGAGGTTCAACAGGCAATATTGCCACAACAACCGCTCTGCAGACAAATGCTGGAGAAAGTTGGATGAAAATGCTGGGATATCAACCCGATCAACCACGGAGTAGGAAAATAAATCCTGCTCTGCTGAGAATAACAACCATTCTGATAGAGAGAAAGTAAACAAATCCACTGACGACTTTGCCGGGGAAAAGGTAAGGTATCGGGTATCAAACCACTGACTTACCGAGTCTTCCAAAAGGAAAGCGACCGTGCTGAGAAAACAGACAAATCCGCTGGCAACTGCGCTGGGGAGAGTGACAACAACTCTGCTCGCGACTGCAATGGGGATATCAATAACTGTTCTACTCGCCAAGGAGACAAATAAAGTCTGGGGATAGCGACCCACTGGAGGAAGTGACGAGGCACCAAGGTGACAAACCATCAACTGCCGAATCTTCCACAAGGAAAGCATCCATGCCGGGGAAAACTGCTGTTGGAGAAAACTGAGTCTTCAATAACACTCTGCTTGGGGAACAACCCCACCAACAACTCGACTTGCGATTATGCTGGCAACTCACTTGGGGAGAAATACGGGATACGGGGATATCAACCCACTAACCACAAATATCCTGAACACCTGAGCAATCAAGCCGGGGAGAGACTACTGCTGGAGAACAGACTGAGTCTTCAACACCCCTCTGCTTCGGGGAGTCAAAATCCACAGAAGCTCTGCTTGGGGAACAACCCCAACAATCAAATCTGGAGAAGAAGGATACAAACCAAACCAGGAATATGAACAAATGTCTTACCTGTTGGAAATCATGCCACCCTTGGGAGAGCACTGAGAAATTCTTTGAGTATCCTTTTATCATTGTGAATGTTCACTTTGTTTAAAACAATAATCTTTGAAAAATTTTGTTTTTAAAACAATGACATTTTATCAATTAAAACATGCAAAACATTTGTTGAATTGAAACAAATAAGAGTGCAAATAATTGGATAAAAGCTCAAATTCATTTGATGGAATGGTAGTCTGCAAATGGCAAGACTCCATAGATCTGTACAAATTTGAAATCAGTGATATATATTGGAAGAGGGCTACATTGAACATAATGATCCTTTCTCTACCAATTTGAATCTCGATGTATTCGAAGCTTCAGTTGACGACGAATCGAGAATCTTTCGACGAAAAGACGGCTGGTGAAACAGAAAGTCTCGTCAGGATGCAGTTACTTGCCAAATCCCTAATTTTTGCCTAGATTGCCCCAGGGTGAGGTACTCAATCTAGCGGGATGCAAATATGCTTTTTTATCAAGTCTCTAATTTTTGCCTGGATTACCCTTGCAGGTTTTCCACCGAGACGCTCATTTTTGCCTAAGCCGCCCTTTCGGTTTTTCAACTTAGCGAGGTATTCTGTTTTCTCATTTGCATATACCTTTTTTTTTAGGCAAAGTATCTCTTAACTGCATCTGAATTCACAGGACGAGTGAAATCCTCCCCATCCATTGTTGTAAGCATCAAAGCTCCGCCTGAAAAGGCTCTCTTAACAACATATGGACCCTCGTAGTTTGGAGTCCACTTGCCCCTGGAATCGGGCACGAAAGACAAGACTTTCTTGAGCACAAGGTCACCTTCTCGGAACATACGAGGCTTGACCTTCTTATCGAATGCTTTCTTCATTCTCTGCTGATATAACTGACCATGACACATGGCAGTTAATCGCTTCTCTTCAATCAAATTCAACTGGTCATAACGACTTTGAATCCGTTCAGCATCAGTCAACTAGGGACTTGAGGGTATACTTTTTCTTTTTTCTTTTGAAAAATCTTGAAAAAAAAATTTCCTGATTTTTGATTTTTTCATCTTTTTCACCCTCCCTTTTTTTTTTACATTTTTTTTTTATTGCATTTGCAATGCCCCAGTTTGACTGTCTTGCTGCTTTTCATAATACAGCTGAATGAGCTTCTTTCGTGCTCAAGAAGGCGGGTACTCTCATCAGGAATCCCCTTCAACATCATCTTCCTCTGCCTCGAATACAAGGAATTCAAATTTGGAAGATGGCGTTGGATCATTATGTTCAATGGGTTTAGAAGTCCCTGCATAATGATTCTGGATAACGAAAAGCTTTTGATTTTAAACAAGCAAATCATTTATGCAGATGAAAAAGCTGTTTTCTTGTTTTTCATGGTTTTTTGGTGATCACTGATTTCATGCAAAAAGGCAAAAAGTGAAAACAAATGGAAAAACAAATGTTTAACAATGCATTAATTGAATGAAAACATCATTGTATATATGAGCCAAACATGTCATCACTTCTCCTTTTGGCATGGGAGAAGGGTTTTAAACAAAGTGAGCATATTTACTCTGATCTATGGATAACTGTAGGAACATCCACAGCGACCCAATTGTGGCAGACACCACCAGGTATAACAAAATTGTTCATATCCTCCGCATCTTCCTCAATGATAGCAGCGGCTTCCTCTTCGACAGACTGATCATCATGGACGAATCCTCCACTCGTGAACAGACCGTGCTCATTATATGCCCCAGAACCGTAGCCAATGCCAGCCCGGGATTTGTTATCCTCAAGATCAATCAGCTTCCCCAAACCAGCGACTGCACCACATTCAATGGCCAGCTTTGCGTCACGGTAGGAAGCGAATGAGGGAGATTTCTTCTCAATCGGTTCATCAATAGACAAAGCTTGGAACGGCGTTCCAACTTCATCCTCTGCGTCAATATATGAGAAAGAAGACAAGTGGCTAACCAGGAGAGCCTTTTCTCCCCCTACCACAACCAGTTTCTTGTTTTTAACAAATTTCAGCTTCTGGTGTAGGGTGGAAGTCACGGCGCCAGCCTCATGAATCCATGGTCTGCCTAAGAGACAGCTATATGATGGGTGGATATCCATTACCTGGAAGGTAACCTGGAAATCACTTGGTCCAATTTTAATAGGGAGATCAACTTCCCCAATCACGGTCTTGCGCGACCCATCAAAAGCTTTCACAACGACCCCACTCTGCCTCATGGGAGGACCTTGATATGACAATCTGGAGAGTGTGGATTTAGGCAACACATTAAGAGATGATCCAGTGTCCACCAGCACATTGGACATAGCATCAGATCTGCAGTTCAGAGATATGTGTAGAGCCATGTTGTGGTCTCTTCCCTCCTCAGGGAGATCAGCGTCACTGAAACTCAAAGTGTTGCAAGCAGTGATGTTTGCAACGATACTGTCAAATTGTTCAATGGTGACGTCATGATCAACATACGCCAGATCCAAGACTTTCTGCAGAGCCTCCCTATGGGGTTCTGAATGCAACAGCAAGGATAGTATGGAGATTTTGGATGGCGTGTGTAGAAGCTGGTCTACAACATTATACTCGCTTTTCTTGATGAGCCTCAGCATCTCATCAGATTCTTCGTTCACAATGCCACTCGGGCCAGCTGAAGAAGTAGGAGTTTTTTGTATGGAGGAGGGTCTGGCAACATCAAGTGCCGGATTCTGACTATTGACAGCAGTCCCAACTGGACGCTCAGAAGATTCAGAAGCAACCGGAGCCTTAACAGGCGCAGAGAATACTCGACCACTCCGGGTCAGGCCGCTTACATCGGCAATGTTAGTCACAGTAGTTGAAGGCAAAGGCACTTCCACCCCATCTTGCACAGCAACCGAGTTGTACCTGAACGGCACAGCCTTATCAGAGGAATACGGCACAGGGCCTGCAGGTTTAATCACAAGTGAAGGAGAAGTCTTCGGCTTGCTGCTATCGTAGCGAATAACAACAGGCTCTGGTAACTTGAACACTGGAGATATAACATTAACTTCAGGTTCGTCTTCATCGACATTGCGATTCTGGAGAATCTCAATGGTCCCTTCGTCAAGCAATTCTTGCAATTCTCTTCGCACCTGATTGCAACCCAAGCGGTTCACTGAACAGATACGGCACTTATCGTGGTCATGTACCATATGGCTATACTGGCACAGCAGGCGATGTAACTCCACCAACGATTGTCGAATATGACTAACATATTTGACTTTGTATTTCCCAGGGCATCCCTGGACCATATTTACAGACTTCCCATGCGAAGGCAATGGGTTCTTGGTAACATTTGGGCCCGAATCTTCGAAGCTCAAAATTCCACATCTCATCAGGTCTTGAACCTTCGTCTTGAGTGGATAACAGTTTTCGACGTTATGGCCAGGGGCACCGGAATGATAAACGCAGTGTTGATCCGGTTTGTACCACCATTGTGGATTAGCAGGAATAGCAGGAGGATCCCTGGGAGTTATCAATTTTCTCTCCATCAAGGAGGGATAAAGCTCTGCGTATGACATGGGGATAGGATCGAAGCTGATCTTTTTCCGATCATAACCCAAATTAGCCTGATTTGTTGTGCTTCCACGAGGCTGGTAAGCCTGTTGCTGTGGGCGTTGCTGTTGCTGATACTGTGGTTGCTGATACTGTTGAGAGTTGTCTTTGAAGACAGGCGCAATGTGGGCCACCTGATGCTGATGACCAGCACGGCGTGTCGGTTTCCTCTGAACGGGAGGTTTCCTTGATTTATGGGACTGCACAGCATGTGCTTCCCCATCTTTCTTCTTAGCAAATGAGCCATACCTCTTGCTAGAAGAGCTTTCATCTTTGGCCAAACGTCCTTCACGGACACCCTCTTCAAGTCTCATCCCCATATTCACCATCTCGGTGAAGTCTGATGGAGCACTAGCCACCATTCGCTCATAATAAAATGAGCTAAGAGTTTTCAGAAAAATCTTAGTCATTTCTTTCTCCTCGAGCGGTGGAGTGATCTGAGCTGCCAGCTCTCGCCATCTTTGGGCGTACTCTTTAAAAGTCTCCTTATCCTTTTGCGACATAGACCTGAGTTGATCTCTGTCAGGCGCCATATCGACGTTATATTTGTATTGCTTGACGAAAGCCTCGCCAAGGTCATTGGATGATCTGATGTTAGCACTGTCCAGACTCATGTACCAACGGAGCGCAGCACCAGACAAGCTGTCTTGGAAGTAGTGGATCAATAGCTGATCATTGTCAGTCTGTGTAGACATCTTCCTGGCGTACATAACCAGGTGAGCTAGCGGACAGGTGTTCCCTTTGTATTTTTCAAAGTCAGGAACTTTGAATTTGATCGGTATTTTTACCCCTGGAACAAGGCAGAGCTCGGCAGCAGACTTGCCGAATAGATCTTTACCGCGGAGGGTCTTCAATTCCTTCCTCAGCTCAAGGAATTGGTCGTTCATAGCATCCATTTTTTCATTAACGTCCGGGCCCTCAGATGGCTCGGAATGATATATGGTTTCATCTGCCCTTGGCAAGGTATGCACTGCAGGAGGAGCAGCAGTAATGACCGGGCTAGATGCCGGCATATGAACGAAGGTAGGAGCAGGGATGTCGGGCATGAAACCTGGAGGCATACCCCACGGGTACCCGGCTGGCATGGCATTGGGCATATAAGGAGCGTTGACAGCAGGCACAGTCGGAACGGCCACTTCAGAGATTACAGTCCTTTGGGGAGTTGCAGGCTGTTGAGCAGGTTGATTCTGAGCGGCAAGAAGTTGCTCCATCAAAGCGCCAAGTCTGGCGACTTCATCTCTCAGTTCTCTGTTCTCTTGCTCTAGCTGATCCATTACTCTTGCAGAATTGGCTCGGGTGTAATACCGGTGAGTCAGCTTGTCTTCAAAATAAATGAAGAACACAGAGTTAGGACAGGGAGGCCAGAAACAAGGTACCTGCTTATGCAACATGATGCATGACATGCTTGTGCAGATGCTTTTGTTTTATTTTCAAGGAACCCTTAGGGCATTATTTGCAATATTTTGAGCATTAAAAGCATTTTATATTTCACATGGAAAATATCTCATTCAATATATTCGAGACAAAGAAGTACATCAGTTTGATTCAATTACAAGGAGAAGAGGAAAACAACATCCTATGGATCCCTAGGAGCTCTGGATGCTGGAAGACGAGAGGTGCACAGCTTCTTGATCTCTCTCTCATAAGCAGCTTCCATATCTGCCTTTGCCTTAGCAAGCTGATCATATTTCCTCTTCCAAAACCTGGAAGACTGAGGAAGCAAAGAAGTCCAGGTGTCGTTCGGGTCATCGATCACCTGATGCTCAAGAAACTCTATCAGAGCATCCTTCTCCTTAATCTGTTGCAACAATTCCTCTCTTTCACGGATCCAGGCACGTGAAAGGTCTTCTTCTCTCAACTCCTCTACACGTTGGGTAGGGAGGGTTGAAGGCCCAGCCACATCCAACGGTGTAGGCTTCGGATGGTCGTATGGCATCAAGTAAGTGGCAGCTCTCTGTCTGACCCAAGAAGTGTATGGTTCCACAGCAATGCAATTCTTCGGACCCAATTCATTCCTACTCTTCTTGTGGATACTGCGCCAAGCGCGGACGAATCTGGCTTTCAAGCCTTGGGGATCTTTACCCTCCTGAAAGAACACACCTTCTAACAGAATGTTACGAGGTTTATCCTTTAGGGGGAACCCAAGCTGACGACGTGCAAGTATAGGATTGTAGCTGATCCCACCACATGTACCAAGAAGAGGCACATTTGGGAATTCACCACAGGAATCAATGATCTGCACAGTATCATACACGCGATCATACCAAGAGATATCGTCATTAGTGAGAGACATGAGCCTCTGAGACCACCGTAAAAGCAAGTGTCTGCGGCAAGTGCGAAATAAACAAGTGTCTGCGGCAAGTGCGAAATAAACCACTTGTACAGCAACGGCAGACAACAGACGATAACTCCACCACCCTTCATATTCCTTAGGTGTAGAGAGACATATGCATCACCCAACAAAGTCGGAACAGGATTAAGAACCGAGAAGATCCTAATAGCATTCATGTCCACAAACTTGTCAAAGTTGGGAAATAGAACCAACCCATAGATGAGCAATACAAACAGAGCCTCAAAGGCATCCTCACTCCTGGCTTCTCCATAGAAGGTAGCTTGAGCGACAAGGAACTCGGAAGAAAATCCCTGAATTCCACCTTTGGTAATCAGATTAGCTCTAATCAGGTCTTCATCTATGTGCAATAGACTAGCAATCTCACGGGCAGATGGAATATTCTCTAGGCCACTGAACGGCGCCTGATCCAGAATCGGAATCCCAATAATGTGAGAGTACTCTTCCAAGGTAGGCGACAGTTGGAAGTCCGGAAATAAGAAGCAATGATAGAGCGGATCATAGAATTGAGCAAGGGTATTCATCAATCCCTCATCAACTTGAGTGGTCAACAGCGGTAGAAGCTTCCCATATCGAGCCTTGAAACCCAAGGGATCTAGTACATAAGATGTCAGATTCCTTAACTCCTTTACATCAGGCTGCCGGAAACTGTACTTCTTCGTATGCCTCTTTGGTCTTTCCATGTCTGAAAATTTTGCAAATGAACCCTTTTAAGTTCCTTGAAAATTTTCTCTCTTTTTTTTGACATGAGATGTAGATGAATGCATGAATGTATGAATGCAACAATCACACTCAAGGATCAAGCAAAGCACACCAAACAAAGGTCATGGGAAAGCTCAACGTATCCCTAATATCAATCATCCATTTTGGTGGATTTAGGTTTTCACCTTATCGACACCCAAGTTCCATTGATATTAACGGTACATGAACCGGCTCAATCATCCTTAATATCAACCAGCCGCTTTGGTGGATTTTAGGTTTTACACCTGATCCGGGATCCATTGATATTAACGATGTTTGAACGACTCAACCACGAATCACGGGTTTGCTGAGAGTCACGAGCATGGAGTCTTGGTTAAGAACCACCCAAGGGGAGTGTACTAGGGTTTAAACCTGCCAGACATGTTCTATCAGAGGTTCCCATAATCATCGTTCCATCTTTCGGATATTATCGGAGGAACGAATACTCGTATTCCAAAAATATTCTCAAGAGAGACTCTTATGAGTGTAGTATCGCGTAACAATCGCATCAGATCTGACATCTGAACGACCTCCGCACTACGTCCTAAAAATAGGCCAAGATGGGTTTGGTAAACTAAGGTCCTTGGCTTCTAAGGCACATGATTGAAAGAATAATGCCTAACCACAAATAACTTGTGTGACATTATTAATCCAACATGACCTCCACCAAGTGAATGGACTCGCAAGTCAACTGGCTAAGGAATACTCCACACCAGTCGACAAGACTACGCCATTCTCCTATCCTAAGGTGCACTCGAGTTCGGGTATAGAACTCATCTCACAGAGATCACCAAAGCAAACAGCAATTGTATATCAAGCAATTCAAACATTACAATCAATACAGTTATCCCAAATTGTACAAAAATAAGTCAAATAACACATAATAATATCACACAACAATGGTGAAAAGTAGGCAATACCGCCAAGGATATCTGATTACTTTTCGATCCCCAGTGGAGTCGCCACTTTTCTGTAGCGGTGTATTCGTCGCTATATGATTTATTAATTAAACCATAAGCAAAGTATACAATAAACATAGAGTCGCCACCGCACTTTTATTTATCCTAAGGACTGGCTAAAAAGCGAACAAAAGCCTAAGAAGTTTTACACGTAGAAAACCAATAAAAAGATCAGAGATCGGGGTAAGGGGTAAATTACGCAGAGGGAAGGTGTTAGGCACTCAATGCGTCCTAGGTACTCCTAGGGAGCCCTTTTCACACTTTGTTGTTTGAAAATTATTATTTGTCATGACATAAGTATTGTGCAAACATGATTGGGATGATGAGAAAAGAATGTACAAATTAATTATTTTTGTGTTCGAACGGATGAACCCGTTGCCTACGTACCTTCCCATCAAAGGTAAGGATCAAAATGCCGTAGTTCGGCTAAAAACTTCCAAAAGTTAGTGGATTCAATTTTAAAACACAAGCTCAAAGGTCTTACGTTACCCATGGGAGAAAACTCAACCTTAAGAAACAACAAGTCCACCATGTGAGAAAAGCTTCAACTTGCTAGAGAGGGGTTAACCCTATAATAAGCAAGGAAGACTTACAATTCAATCAACTAAGGACAAATAGGTGAGATTAATATCAACCAACTAGGGTAAATCAAACCTATAGCTAATGTATGAAAACTTAACAAACATGGACAAAGCCACAAAATCATTTGAATGGGTGAAGTTATTTGGATTATTTACAAAAAGGTCAAAGTATGATTAAAGTCAATTCAAAATGAAGTATTTACAAAAATGAAGTTTGGAAAATCATGGACTTAAGGTCCAGGTTTCTAATTTGGAAAGAGGTGAGAATGTTTGCACAACACTTATTTCAAGTTTTTAAAAGTATGTGTGAAAAGGTAGGACACAATGGGATGAATGGATAATGGTGGAATATAAAACTTCTTAGAAGGGTCCACCTCTTGAAATCATATAGAAGATGATTCAAGTGGGTCCTTAGGAATAGGCTACAAATGAGCAATAAACATGGTAACAGATGAAAGTAAATAAAAGCGGATACTGGATGCCACTCAATGGTCTTATACCTGTCTCCTAAAACAAGTAAGGATATCAGAAGCCACTCTATGGACTTACACTAATCTCCATCAAAATAAAACAAAAAAAACAAAACAGGGAAATCAACTGCCAATCCATCTGGACTTATGTTAACCTCCACAGTATGATCCTAGGAATACAAATGCCACATCACAGGGACTTACAATGAATCCTCACATACAACAACAATGCTCAAACAAAGAGCAAAGAAGATATGAGTGACCAATGAGGTCTTACACTCTATCTCTTCCATGTCATAGGAACAAAAGCCAATCAATATGGACTTACAATTGTCCTCAATGGGAAAACATCAATGTCACAAGGACAAAAGAAATGATCATGCACTAATGGCAAACAAAGATGATAGATGCACAACGGCAATCAATGATAGTAAATGCACAATGGCAAATCAAGTAATCATGTATAAATGAATCAAGTAATCAATCACATAAATTCAAGTAGCACACGCTATAACCATTCAATGAGGCTCAAGCAAAAGGGTTTGACTATGAAAGTCCACTGTAAGAGGTAAGTGTCGCTCTTAACCTTGCCATTGAGGGGCTAAGGTGAAGCAGATGAAAGGATATGAGGGGTGTGCCTCATTGCTTCTATCTCAAGTCCGAGAGAGCATGTAAATATAAGAATGTGGGGGAGTTCAGAAAGATGGAACTCTTTCCCCAATTGAAGACTCTATAGATCTTGGGTTTGGATCTCAATGCTACAACCATGTAATGGGAGCAAGGAGAAGACTCACAGAATAGTGGGAGATAGGCTACATATCTCTTATATCCACCAATTGCCTCAAATGAGGACTTTTCCTGCTTGGGACAAATATAAACACACACAAGCATTGCCTCTTAAGGAGGACTTCAGACAGTTTGCCCGGCCAAATAACAGGCCGGGTCTCCATACTACATGAAGAAGAAGGTTCTATACCTCAATGCCAATTGCTTATAAGCAAAGCAATGCAAGTTCTTAAGAGAACTGAGCAACTAAGGGTACCTGAAATAGTCAGACAGAATCAGCATCCCAACATAAACAAAACAATAACATAAGAAACAATCAACAATCAAACAATGATGTGCATAGCACCATGTTCATGTGAACCAAGCCCTGCAAAACAAACAATTGGTCAAATGATTTCAACTCAATTATGCATCAACCTCCTTAAGGCATTAGCTTTTTAACCTGAAAAGTCAAAGTCAAGCTCAAACATAAGTAACAAGACCACTAGGCCAAGCCTAGGGTCCAAAGGATGGAAAAATCCTAAAAACAGCAAGCAAATCATGATCAAAACCAAGATATTTCAATTACAAAGGGATCCCAATTGGTCTCATGTCCAAACTATACACCAATTTCATTTTATGTACAATCTAAGTCAAAGTGATCGAAGTTGAATCACATATGAACAACCAGAATGATTACATCACAAAAAAATATCAAAACAGCATAGAAAATTCCACAAAAATTATATCCTAAACAGAGGACATTCAACAAGCTACATGTTAATTTTCATGCCATTTGGACTAGTGGAGCTATGGGAATTAATTCAACATGTCAAGGCATGCAAAAACACAACCAGATTAGATTACAAATCACATGTCAACTTCAATAAATTGTAAAACAGTGATATCAAATGGGAAATGGATAGGACCAAAGCCAAATCAAAGTTTAATGTGTTAGGAAGCACTCCATTAAATTTCACATGCATATGGTTAGGGATGAGGATTTGGCAACATAATAAAAAATGTTACACAAACAAAACCCTAAAAATGCTAAGCAGCAAACAAAAATTCTAATCAATTAGAAAATGGATTATTAAAATCCACAAAAATTCATGTTGAAAGTTAACATATCAAAGGTATCTCATGCAAAAAATCAGAACCATAGGCCTAATGGAAGCATGGAAAAATAATTCATAAACTCAGCATATCAAAGTGTGACACATGTTGTCACACTCAAAAAGAATTAATCACATCTAGCAAACCAGAGGTCCAAAAATTGCAAATCATATGTCAAAATCTCCAGAAATGTGTCAAGAATCATCCCTTAAAATTTCAATTCATTTAGATAAGGCATGGTCATTTGGTGATAGAAATGGTAAAACACATAAAATTCACACACATGATGAACATCCCTATGTCAATCAAAATTTTCTACCAAGCACAACTTTAATTTCTATGCCTAAAAAAAAGTAGATTAAAAATGGAGATCATCAAAAAAAGTCTCAAATTATTTGGATGAATATTGATTAATCTATGATTTTTTGAAGTTTTGAAATAATTATTGAATATTTAATTAAGGTTTTTTATGAATTTAATTAATTAAGTATGAACGAATGGCAAATCTGTAATTCTTTAAGCCAAGCCAAAAACGGTGTCGTCCAACTTAAATGGCGTGGCAATATGCTATTCGTCCACATCAGCGGGAAACAGTAATTTGAGAAGCTAAACGCGGATGAAGGATCGAAGAGCATTTTTCCAGAATTTTTATCATCTTCTTCGCACAGCTCGTGTTATTCATCGCCGGCGAATTCGGTTACGAGCAAACGTCCACCGAATCGAACAAGCCTTATACCGTTGGAACCGGCATCTCATCAGGATCATGAATATGCATGCGATTTCGTCCAGAAACTCATATATGAAGCGAATCGAGCGAAAGAAAATATGGCATACGAACTTCAATCGAAGATATCTCAGTCAATTCATGACGAAATTACAATCTACAAGTTGCTACGTGATCTACGATGAATACTCTACCAAATCCCTATGCTAATTGAGGCAATCGCGAGTTTTGAAATCCAACCTTTCTTGAGGTGCAGCAATGGAGTTCGCGCGATTTTGCTTCAAATGATGAAAACAGGTGCGTGTTGAAGTGTGGAGAGGACGATGGAATCAAAATCCTAGCTCGAAGCGGCTCCGATTCTTAGAAATCTTCAACTGTTCCTCCTTGATGCAAGCTTGGACAGTGTGAATTGTGAAGGCTTCTTGATCCACCACCTGAAAACAGAGCTTCCAAAACCACTACAGATGATGAATTCACCACGAATTAGCACAAAACTTGAAGAATTCTTGGTGAAAAATTGAAAAATGTCAATATGCAATGTGGAAAAAGTGAGAGAAAATGGGAGAATTTCTTGAGATTTTCTGTTGGATTTGTGAATTATGATTAGTCTCCTCAGAAAACAGTTATAATTAGACTTATATATGGTTGCTTAATCCCACTCATAATCAAGATTAGCAAAAAATTAGTGATTAGCAAATGAAGCTTGAAAATGCATTTTGGCCTTTTTGCCCTTGGATGGTTTTGATCAATGGAACAGTGATTTATCACCTCAAGCAAACCATAAATATCATTTGGAAGCTATTGGAATTGGTCCCATGTCCATTGGATGCATATTTCTCAATTTCACTATGTGATGGTACTTTGTCCATTTTTCAAATTCATTTCAAAAGCCAATTTTCAAACCATGAAGCCTTGGCATGTTATGAGTATTCCAACAAGTTTCAAATGCCATTTATGAAGTGTTGCAAAAATCCCCACTCAAAAATTCCAATTATTTCACAAGTTGGACAATTTTGCCCCTGGTTCATTTAACAGTCCAGTTGAAATTTGACCTTTTGCATCGACCACTTTTGAAGAAATCCAATTATGCACCATGAAAGTACATGTCAAATGGAGTTTGTGCATATAAAGAACATCCAATTTGGACAATCCATGTGGAAGTTATGGCCTCCTGATTACGGGTCATTTTTGAAATTGATCTGACCATATCTTGCAAACCACACATGGGATTTTCAAGTTCTTGGACTTTTTGGAATGGTGAGGACAAGATCTTCAACTTTCATGTTGGACAAAATTCCATTTGAAGCTTTCTTGGACACGTAATATTTGGGAGAAAAACTTTCCATTTTGGGCAGGTGAGAATTACAGGTCATTTCCATTTTTGGAAACTTTTTGTCTGACTTCAAATCCTTCAACCTTGACCTTTGAAATGTCAAATGAGACTTGTATGGACATGAATGAGGTCTTTCTAACCATCTCATACCTTCCAATCCCTGATTAAATGCACAGTTGACCACAGTTGACTTTTGTTGACTTTTGGTTGACTGGGCCAAGTTCTGATGAATTTCAAGCCTCTTTCAGATGAGATCTTGATTCCAAATGATATCACAAGTTATATGAACTCTTTATGAATGATCATGGTGTCCAAATTCTTCAAGAATGGCCACCATCTATTGCTCAATGCCTGATTTGACTGATTGACTGATGATTGCTTCAACTGTAAGCAACAAGGTTAGATGACAATATTTTTGTACTTTTGGTTAGTAAACATATGAAAAGCAATGATATACAAATGCAATACATGCTTGGTGATCAAGAGCCATACTCACAAGGTATCCCACCCACTAGGAGAGAAGCTAGAGTATGCAATGATCCTTGAGGCCATGATATGATATGATATGGGCCATGAGGGATCTTAGGGCCAAAATTGGGGTCTTACAGTGAGATCAGTGCATCATCTAATAGTCGATATCTCGATCTATTGACCAACACAAAGCATTATGTTCCAACAATTATAAAGTAGCAATAATCAACAACGATCCTACTACGATACATGCAGATATTAAACCTAACCCTATGTATAGGCAATAACATCCAATAAATGATAATCTTATATCAAGTAATGACAAGCACCTTTCGAATGTCTAAGCATACCCTTAAAATAAGTTTTAGATAGCAAATCTAAAACATGCATTTAGATTAAAGAGTCGTCAATATTAAAGCTTGAGTAGACTTATATAAAACGCTATAACCTATTTAATACATGAATATAATGACTACATATAACCCCTATCAAAGAGATTTTTAACTACGCTTACTCATCATAGTTATAACGGTAATTTCGCGAAGCTAAACTTGGAAATTTATCTGCCTTGTCACTTGAGCAACGCTTCCACCTTCAAGGTCCAATTTTGTACTACCTCACTCCACTGAACTCATTTTGAACTGAATTGGAAGCCTCTATTTATAAGCGTGGATTCATGGCCCTTGTTAGGTGCAACGCCCTTGGACCTAGATTAGGGAATGCTAGCTATCTGACAGGTAGCCTTAGCCTCATTGCTTTTCGATCGCACCACCCTTGTGCCAGATTAAGCAACACTAGCTATCTGACAGGCGGCCATTGCCCCTTGCTTGGCGGGGTGCATCACCCCTACGTTTAACTCACAAACCTTTTCTTCACTATGAAGTACTTCAACCTTGAAGGATCATCTGATTTCCTGACCTCGCTTAGCGCGCCTATAGGCATGACTTAGTGAGCCTTGCTTTGCATAGTTTGCTCCAACTTGGTGTTTGTGTCATGGCTTGTGGTTTTCATGTCTTTTTTTTATACCCGTTTTTAGTTAATAAATGCGAGAAAGTCCTAACATATGTTCTATCACTTTTTATAGACAAATTAGAATTTTTGTAATAGTATTTTTTATATTAATTGTTTGTAAAATAAGATATTTTACACATAAGTTGGTGAAACATATTTTTAAGAGCTACCACCAAATTTCATACACATATGAGTGATAATATTGTTTTAATTTCAAAAATGAAAAAAAATAATGAATTGATACTTATGAAATTGCATAGTTCATTGTGGAGAAAAGAAAAATTATTAAAATGTGTGAATGGAGTAAAAAGAATTTATTTGTTTTACTTATTTTAAAGTAAAAATAACATAGGCAATGTAAAGATGTAAAGGTTAGGCTTAGGGGTTCCATATAGAATTTAAATATCATGTCTACAGGCTTATTTAGAGGATTCATAATAACATGATAGTTGCTGTTTCACATCTCTAATATGCATAAAATAATTGGGTTCTTTTTTTCCCCACATCTTGGTCATAAAATTGGTGCAAAGGAAAATTGAAAATCTATGTTCAATAGGTTCTACAAACTATGTTATCGTCTCTATTATAATTTTTTATTTTTTATTTCTTGTTTTTTAATAAGTACCGGCCAAGAATTAGAAACTAGTGGTCTATATCTAAGAAGAATACTTTTGAAGGAATTAAAAAAAAAAGCAAAATTTCCTCAAAATATAAAATGGAAAGACGAATGTGAAAAAAATGTGGTAAAACATATTTAAAAAATTATAGTTATTTATATAAAATATAAGTTTAGGGTCTCAATTTTTTTTTAGTCTTATTTATACATGATGATAAAACATTACAAAAACATATAACATAAACTACACATAGTTAAACACAAGTACATAAATATGATAATTTATATTTGAAACCCAAAGTGAAGGATTCACCTCTAGTTTAGAAGATAATTTACCAACTCGTCAATTTCATGACCACTAATTTTGCCATCATTGTTGGCATCAAATTTCTTCATACAACTTTCTGCTTTCCATCCAGGGAAGTAGAAACCTAAACTTTTTAGAACTTTCTTGATCTCATCCTTTGTATAGCAACCATCTTTATTCCTATTTGCCTGTTCTAACATTTCCATTATTTTATTTCCGGCCTGGAGTTGAGGTTCAGGCAAGAACTTAAACTTTGTCTGAGTAGCAGGCAAATTTGCTTTGGGCTTATTTTGTGGGATGCCATGAGTACGTCCTTTGTATGCAGGATTCATCTTCTCACTCTCAGGTGTATATGTGGGGATGAAATGAATGAATATGGTTTTTGAACTGCCATGAGGAGGGTTTAAATAGAAGTAACAATGGTTCGGTTGTGGTGTAATAATGACTGTGTTAGGAACATTTTATAAAATTTAATGGATGCAGTCACCCTTAATAAAGCCAATTCTTTTTTATATTGGGATCTAATCAGGATAGCATGTTAAATATATTTTGTGATTTTGAAAAATATTTTAAATTTTGTTTTTAATTTTCCAAAATATTCTTTTAAAGAACGATCTTTTTAAAATTGTCATCCATATTTTTTATTCTTTCTACAATTTAACGATGATTTTTAAAATAACGATAAAATTTATTATTTAATAACTGAATTATTGATAGTTTTAAAACAGTTTTAATATTGGAGATCAAAAATATGGATTGAAAATTTTAAGAAGATCATTTTTTAAATTTTTTGAAGAATTAAAAATGATATTTAGAAGAACTACATAGATATTTAATCTAAAATATAGAATACATAGAGATGAGATGATTAGAAATTTAAAATTTAGAGTCTGTCACTACAAAATTAATAAATTTAAAACATGATAATTAATGGTGAAATTTAAAATTTTCCATTTTGAATCTGTCACTACAAAATTAATAAATTAAAACATTAGTTTTGATATAATAACATAAAAATACCAAAATTAAAATATATTTAACATTACATATTTTTTAATAAGATATATTAAAAAAGGTTTTTATTTTAAAAAGTTATTCAAATATCTTTAAATTTAAATAATTTTTTTAAATTATGATATCTAAAAAATTATAGCAAAATTATGCAATACCTAAATAATATTTTATAAAATATTATTTAAATTTAAATTTTATTTATAGCTTTCTTTTTAAAAATTATTTGTAATTTATTTTGATGAAAATAAATTATATTATAAAAATCACGTAAAACCTGAAACAAACATGCTCACCGTATCTAAAAAAGAGCATTATTCTGTAACTTTCAAATCATCCTAATCTCAGAGCCAAATTAAAGCCACACGGAGCACCTCTAAGAAAAAAAATTAGAATAAACATTTTTACTCAAATAATGTTTCATAAAAATTCTTTTTGCACATACCAAAGAAAATAAATATTTTGTACTTTAATTAGTTTGTTAAGCGTGCAAATCAAAGAAAATAAATTCGGACTCTGAAGAAGTTAATTCTGGACGACTAGATTCCGAATTGTAGATGCACTCTGAACCAAAGGAATAATCAAAAGCTTGTTTAAATGAAAGTCAAACATCTGGGTTACCAAATCAACGTTTCTGCAAGAATCTATCCAGAATGACTCACATAAAGACTCTGATACTTCAAGCCTCAAAAGTCTCAAGACTATAAATTTTATAGGCTATGAAGTCTATTTTATTCTGAAGACAATGTTTGAACTCTATTCAAGTTTCATCATCTTATATACGAAGTCTCTGTAAGAAGAACATGTGGTAAGAGTACAATCAGTGCAATATCAAATATCATTTCCACTACCTTGAAGATTAGGAAAAATGAATATACTATTTTACCAACGTAGTTCCCTTTATCCAATCCTCTCACCCGATCTATGCTGCAAGCATTACTCTATTGTTGTAGAATCAAGTGACCTTCATACAACTTTGATATCGAGGATAGTCTAATTTCATCCTCTAATGGATCTATTCATCATCTATATAAAGATGTCTTGGAAGTTTGGAAATTTAACAAGAACAAGAAGATAATATACACACGCCGGAAAAATATCAGGTTAATGGATTAAGTCCTTATTTACTGTAAACAGTTTTATTGCTTTTGATTTTAATACATTTTTATTATAATTCGGTATACAGAATGTACGTATTTACTATAATTATTCTGTTGAAAGGATAAAATATGTTAGTGCAAAGATAACAGTGGTATAAGATTCAATATGTTAGCATGTTATTGCAAAATTACATCTATGTAAAATTCAATTAATAATAGATTGACATTGGAATGACCATATATTATTGTTCATAATAAGTAATCGATTTTAATTTATAGAGTTTGGATCTCAATTAAATCAAATCAAATCAAATAATAAATATACTATTTAAATTTTAAAAATATTCTTATCATATATGGCGGGTAAATATCAATAATAATAATAACAATAATAATAATTAATTGGTAGGTAAATTAACAATAATATTAAATTACTCGATTAATATTAATCAACTATATTAAATAGTTATTTTTAATTTTAAAGTTATAATTTAATAACATATAATTATACAATTAAATATTCATTTTGTCATTTAAAGAAAATCAAGTAACGATAATATTTGGCAAAAAAACTACAATAATAATTAATTTGATTTCAGAATATTGATTTCATTTTGGAATGATAAGATTGCAACAACAATAAAATAACGGTAATATTTTTTAGTAGTATAAATAGAGTTTAGTACGAAATTATTTATAGGAATATGAAAGTAGTTGTATTATGGATTGTAATTAGGGTAATTAAGTAATTATGGTGGTAATTAACTTTTATATATTAAAAGTAGATTTTACGACTTATTTTGACGGGACTCACATTCCGGACTCGATAGAATTAGCCGGACATGTTTGAAACGTACATGGTATTGTAGTTGATATTGAATTGCAATGCTAACATACTAAATAAGAATATAATAATAAGACACGTGCAATGTAAGATAAACAAAAACAATAAGAGAAATAGAACATGTTATAGCAAAATGTAAATATATTAAAGAAAGCTTCAAATTAATACAGAGAAATATTGGAATAAAAATCCGTAAAAACTATGCCAGGAAGATTAAATTGCAAACGGTCCAAATACAGACTGCAAATCTTCAAATTCTAACTCTAACTTGCACTAATTCCTCATTGTGAGAAAATAACTATTTTTACAAAAGTAATTTTCTACTTAAAAATAAATTCTAAAAACTTGAATGATGAATTCTAAATTGAAAGGTCCTATTTATAGTGAACAATTTCATACTAGAGTCTCATAGATTGTGTAGGAGAAAGTGGAGGCAATGGTGAAAAACTCCTTTTGTTGAGTCTGAAAACGTGGCTAAAAAACTGGGCATTAACACCATGATGGGCGTTATGGTAATGACGACCCGTCCGCCATGAGTTAGGGGAGATGACGACCTACCCGTCATCCAACTAGGCCACATTTTCTTCTATTTTTGTGCTTTTGCTCTGACGGTTTTTCCCTTGACACATCATGACGAACGTCATGTTGGCAGTGGGCTTGTAATGACAATGCATAAAGCGTATTTTGCTTTCTTTTTCGCCGTTCCACACTATTTTCTTGCAAGGAGACCACTACAACTATACCTGAAACATACACAAAGTATCAACCTAAAACCATAAAAAGTAATATAAAAAAACACAAAATAGCATGTAAATCAAGTTGAAAATGTGATACATTTCCGAGTTATCACACTACTCTATTAAACCTCCAATTTTTTATGGAGACAAGTTTGAGTATTGGAATAATATAATTGAAATTTTCTTCCTTGGTTATGAGGCAGACTTGTGGGATATGGTTATATATGGATATACTCATCCCTTGGATACAAATGGTGCTAAGTTGGATAGAAGCAAGATGAGTGACCAACAAAAGAAAGGCATAAAAAATCATCACAGGTCAAGAACCATCATGTTGAATGATATCTTATACAATGAGTATGAAAAGATAACAATTAGAGAGTCTTCAAAGTCTATATTTAATTATCTTAGAATGACTCATGAAGGAAACGAAAAAGTAAAAGAAACCAAGGTTTTGGCCTTGTTTCAAAAGTATGAAGCCTTCAAAGTGGAGGATGATGAAAATGTAGAGGACATGTTCTCAAGGTTTCAAACACTTGTAGTTGGCTTAAAAGTTATAAACAAAGGCTACACTATTACAGATAATGTAAAGAAGATCATCAGAAGCTTACCAAAGAAGTGAAGGCCTAGGGTGACTGCTTTTAAGGTGTCTAAAGATCTGAACAATACGACTTTGGACGAACTTTTTAGTTCTTTAAGAAGTCATGAGATAGAACTGGTAGAGGATGAACCTCAAAGAAAAGTAAAATTGGTGGCTCTTAAATCCAAAGGCAAGATATGAAAGGCGAAGTATTTTCAAGCTAAAGAAGTAGAATAATATGGAGAAGATTCTGATGAAGAAAATGAGATTTATCTTCTTTCTAGAATAGTTAATCAACTATGGATAAAGAGACAACATAATCCCATAGGAATCAGATGAACATGTGGATGTTTTGAATCAACATCTAGATAAAATAAGTTTGATGTTGAGAAAGATGTCATCTGTTTTGAGTGCAAGGAGCCAAGCCACTACGTGAATGAATGTCCCAATATAAAGAAAGAAAAGCCTAAGAAAAAATTCTTCAAAGATAAGAAGAAGTTTTTGATGGCTACATGTGACAACTCTGAGTCTTCAGAAGGTGATTCTGAAGAAGAGCAAGCCAACATGGCACTGATGGAAAGCATAGAAGCATCTGACTCAGAATCAAAATCAAAATCGGACTCTAACGAGGTATTCTCTAACTTAACTCGTTCTAAAATAGAGTCGTGTCTGACTGAGATTCTTGAAAAGTATCAAAGGCTTCAGAAAAGGTACAAGGATTTGAATCAAATTCATGTAGCTGACTCTGAAGCTCATAGTGAGCTAAAGAAAGAATTCATTACTCTGAAAGAAAAGATGTGCAATCTTGAAAAATATAATTATGCCCTCAAAATCAAGAGTAAAGAACTTGAAAATAGATTCTTTTAGAAGCTTCTATGACTCTGAATCTGTCATAAAGAAATATGATATGGGTACCTAAAGACAAAATAGTATATGTTGCAGACATCCTTAACAGCCAAGTTGAGACACCAATCTTGGTTCATGGACTCTGGATGCTTACGTCATATGACAGGAAGAAGACATATGTTCCAAGATCGAGAACTTAAGCCTAGAGGCACCATTGGTTTCAGAGGCAATCAGAAAGGTAAGATAATTGACTATGGAATTGTTGGTAATGACTATCTCCCTTCTATTAATATTGTTTTATTAGTTAAAGGATTAATGCATAACATTTTGTCTATAAGTCAATTAAGTGACAATTATTATGATATTATCTTTAATCAAAAGTCATGCAAAGTTGTTAGTCAAAAGGATGACTTTGTACTCTTCAATGGCAAGTGGGAAAAAACATTTACAAAATTAGACTCTCGGATTTTAGAAAATCAAAATGTTAAATGCCTCATGTCGGTAAATGAAGAGAAATGGACTTGGCATAGACGTTTAGGCCATGTTAGCATGAGAAGAGTCTTAAATCTAAATAGGCTAAACTTAGTCAGAGGCCTTCCAAATCTGATGTTTTCTTTAGATGCTCTTTGTGAGGCATGCTAGAATGACAAGTTTTTCAAAAACTTATTTTAGAGCTAAAAATGGTGTTTCAACCTTTAGACCTCTAGAGCTTTTGCACATTGATTTATTTGGGCCAGTGAAAACAACCTTTATAAATGGAAAAAAGTATGGATTAGTCATCGTAGATTTCTCCTACTTCTTCCACTTTTCATTTAACCTATGACTTAAGACTTATTCATGTGCATCCTTCATTCATGATTAAAACTTGCTAACAAGCATCATAAATTCAAGGTTTATGGATAATAAAAAAAACGGTCTTGCTTGGAGATTATGGTGTTAATCATCATATGAAGAGAAACCCTAAATTTTTTATCCTTTGGGACCTTGATTCTTGAGGTCTATGCTATGACATTAATTTGGGCATCCCAACCCTAATTCTTGGCTTTGTTTCTATACTATCTGGTGTTTGGCCTTCTATGTATCTGACTTGACTTTTAAACCCTGATGGTAGGCCTTTGGTTTGAGATTTTTGATTGTGAAGCTTTGTGTTTGGTTTGAAATCCTAATCACTGATTTTAAGGTTGGTAAACTATATGGCTTGCTTTGAGGGAGTGAAAACCCTAGTTGTGGTTCATGGCATTGGTACACAACTTGTGTTGATTATTTCTTGGTTTGAGATTCTTGGTTGATACATTGTTTTGAACTTTAACCTAGCTAACTCTAGCTCATGGTAGTATAGGCTTGTCTAAGGTATGCTTTTATTCATATTTCATTCTCATTTCATTATCTTCATGGTCTCATGGTCATCATTTGGGTCAAGTCTCATTTCATTCTGGTTCATTATTTCCATGATGTGACAAGGTTCAATTTTAAGTCAAGATCCATTGTATATTTTGGCCAAAGCATTCATTGGTCCACTTATGTTGTTTTCATATTCATCATTGTGTCATTCATTGCATGATATATGACTCATGATATATGTTCGAATTTGGATTTGATTTTGTTTGAATTTCCATGTGGAACCATACTTGATAATTTCATTTAGCATAAAAGGTCCATAATCATTTCATCATTTTTTCAAATTAATTTTGGAAGTTCGAATTGATTTTGGAAATTCAAATTAATTTTAGAAGTTTCAAATTAATATTTTTAGTTTCAAATTAATTATATAAGTTTCAAATTGATTTTAGAGATTTAAATCATTTCTTACTAATGGGTCATGGTTGTTTTACTTGTTAATAGGCTCATTCATTAATCATTCATTTTCAATGTCAAATATTCAGTAAGCCATTTACGAAAACTTTACTTTATACCCCTACATTTATTCCATGTACCCCTACATTTATAAAAAGTACCAATTTTACCCCTACATTTTATAAAAAGTACCAATTTTATCCTTATATATTTTTAACTAATTTATTATTTTATTTTTAAATATTTTTTAAAATTTATTTTGTGTACCGGAAGAGTTTCCAAAAGAGTTCCGGTAGTATTTTTTAACTTTTCTTGTGTGTACCGGAAGACTTTGCAAAAGAGTTCCGGTACACAAAAATTGACTACCGGAACTCTTTTGTAAAGTCTTCCGGTATACAAAAAAAAATTTAAAAAAATGCTTGAAAAATGAGTACCGGAACTCTTTTGCAAAGTCTTCCGGTACACAAAAATTGACTACCGGAACTCTTTTCCAAAGTCTTCCGGTACACAAAAAAATATTAAATAAATATTTGAAAAATGACTACCGGAACTCTTTTGGAAAGTCTTCCGGTACACAAAAATTGACTTCCGGAACTCTTTTGCAAAGTCTTCCGGTACACAAAAAAATATTTTAAAAAATATTTGAAAAATGACTACCGGAACTCTTTTCCAAAGTCTTCCGGTACACAAAAATTGACTACCGGAACTCTTTTGCAAAGTCTTCCGGTATACAAAAAAATATTGAAAAAATGCTTGAAAAATGACTACCGGAACTCTTTTGCAAAGTCTTCCGGTACACAAAAAATTTTTATTTTAAAAAATTAAAAATAAAATAATAAATTAGTTTAAAATATATAAGGATAAAATTGGTATTTTTATGAAATGTTGGGGTGTAGGGATAAATGTAGGGGTATGAGGTAAAATTTTCGCCATTTACATGCATTTAAGCCCAAACAAGATAGGCACGTGATTCAAAATTCAGCAAGCATTACAATGTACAATATATAGGTCCAAAGCATTGCAAATAAGACAGAAGATCCAAATTACAATTCCAAATGGTAAATCCAAGTACCATAATAAATAAGACAAAAAAGGGAAGAATGCATTTGGGAGAATTTTCAAAGGATGATGTACACGTAAGCAGATGGAAATATGTAGGAAACGAATTTGAATGACGAAATACAAAACGCAAACAAAAACGTGAATACAAAAAGGAAACGCAGCTGGGAAAACGCCAAAATGATAAAACACCAAAACGACGGAACTCCAAAGCGTGAAACGCAGATGGTGAGAACGCGACTTGCACATCCAAGTTCAAAAACACTCACATCCAAATTCAACAAAACTCTATAAATCCAATGAGTTGGCATTGGATGCTCCCTTTTCCTTTTTCCAGAATCACAGTTGATTCAACCACTTTCAATTCATGCCAAAATAACATTTATATTTCACTAACGATTTCATTTGCATTCCAATTTGAATTTCACTTTAACTGACATCTGAATTTCTAACTGCAAAGTGAATTTGATGTGAATTTGCATTCCCATCTCTAACAGAATCTGAGAACCAACTCTACATATTCTCAAGTCACAAGGGGGAGGATCCATTTTTTTCAGCACTCTCACAATTTCATCACCTTCGTTGAGCTCTGCAAATCCACTCTCACTACTGCACAGAACCAGGACAAGTCTTCCATCACCTCACACTCCACAGTATACAAACTCTCCCCCCTTAGAATTCTCTTCACTCTCATCATAAACAATAACACGCATAGATAGAGAGAAGAAGAACAAAAACAGAATCGGGAAGAAGAAATCGTAGGGAAGGATAACAATTTGACAATGCCGCAGAAGTACATCCAGAATCGAGATAGTTGCGAACTCATAACAAGGAGAATAAGAAAGATTATCGGAGCTGGCGTCGGATTCGGTTTTATTTCGCTGAGCTTTGGATTAGACACGGACTCGTTCGAGACTTCAAGGAGTTTAATCGGGATTCTTCATGGATTCGTCATCTTCGTCGCCAACGGAGATTGTTAGATACCCAAAAGTGCTTATTTGAGCTATCAAATATGGGCATCTTTCACTCCATTTCCTTGCTAAAGTGTTCGAAACCACCTTTGTTTTTGATGAATTGCAATACAATGATAAACGATCTTGGTACCTTTGATTTGTGTGTTATTGTGCAGGAATTAGGCATGAAATAATAGAAAATGAAGCCACAAGAGAGTTGGAAAAGGGACCAAAAAAAAAAGGATGCATTCATCAGCTTGCTCGCTAGGCGAGGGCTGTGGCGAAGAGCTCGCTAGGCGAGCGCCCAGCGAGAATCCAGCGAAGAGCTCCAGTATTTTACAGTAGCAAACATCAACAAACTCGCTAGGCGAACAGCCAGCGAAGGGTGTAGCGAACACGTCCAGACTTGGCCAAAAGCGCAGCCAACACTCACTCGCTAGGCGAGCCATTAGCGAGCTCCCAGCGAGCAATTCCAGTAGCAAAACCTCCTAAGCTCGCTGGAGCGAAGGGTGAAGCGTGGGCTTCGCCTAGCGAACATGCCAATCTGGCAAAGGATATTTCTTTGGGCACAGGTGCCTCAGGTGCCTCATTTTGGGGCTCGCTAGGCGAGCCATTCTGCTCGCCTAGCGAGCATGACAGCTCAGTAGCAGCATTATAAGTAGCAAGGGCTACTTTTTGGAGCCATACTTTTACACCTCCATACTTTTGTACTTTTTAGATATTTTTCCAGCATTGCTCTAGAGATACTTTGTGACCTAGAAATCATTTCTCTTCATCTCTTAACAATCTTTCACAAAAAGAAGGTGGATTCCCATCCAATCTCGATTATTCGACTCGGATGTTGATCAACCTTCTTCCGAAACTTGTTGACCAAGCTACCATGAAAATGAGTAGCTAAGTTCTTCATTTTGTCAAGGTTAGATGTAGATGATCACTAGCTTTGTGTGTAAATTGGATGATCTTCATTTGTAAACTCTTTAATGGTGAATATATGGTGAAAACTTTGTTCTTATTGAAAACTCTTTGTGTTGGTTTATGATCGAGAGATGTTTACCAACTCTTTACCTAGGTTTTCATCCAATCTTGTTTGTTAGCTAGAGATAGTAATGAATGATTTTGTTCACCATAAGGTTGAACCAAAAAGTTGTCATTTTGATAGATTGTGTTAGAGATAAACAATGGATCAAAATGGGAAAACTCACAATGTGTGTTAGAGATAAACACATTGGGAGGACTTTGTGAAATAGTTTATCATCTAAAGGAGTTTATAAGTTTTGTTGATCGAACATATACATGCAAAGTGATCGTCGAACCCTAACTTTGGCAATATTTCTCAAATATTAAAACCAAATCTTTTACCGCAATTTCTTACACTTTTATGCAGGATACCGTGACTAAAACCAAAAACCCCCTTGTTACTACGAGTTAAGAATTGAAACAATTGTCGAACGGCGGCGATATCTCACAATCCCTGTGGAGACAATAACAAAAACCCGACACTTAAAAATACAATCAACAAAATGGCGCCGTTGCCGGGGATTGTGAATTGATATTGCGAGCATCGCAATAGTTGCTTAATTTTTAGCTTTCGAATTTTTGACTTGTGCTTGTAATTTGTTTGGTTTAGTGTGCAGCTTTCGTTTTATGCGAGGGCAGATTCCTGTAGACGAACTTCTTTTTGATCCCGAGATCGAAAGAACCGCAAGGAGGCTGAATAGCAGAACGAGACGAAGGAGGCAACAAGCTAGACAACGACAAGAACAAGGAGAAAGTTCTTCTACCACACATCCACCACCGTTCATACCTATCATGGAACCACCACCACCGCCCATTTCCACTCCATGTGTAAACAGTCCAAGGAATACTGCTCAGTTTGCCAACCACACGGGAAGGCAAGCCGAGATGAAAACGGGAACTCTTAATTTACTATATGGAAGTCCATTCACCGGAATGGACCATGAAGATCCCTTTGCTTTTCTCACCAAATTTTACGAGATAGCATTGGCGGCCGGAGTTGATCAAGCTCAAGAGCTACCGTTGTTCAGAAGATTATTTCCCCACACTTTGCTCGGCAAAGAAAAAGATTGGTACTTAGATCAAACACCAGCCGTCATGACAGATTGGAACGTGTTGGAAGAGAAGTTCATCGAAAGATTTTTCTCCCATAACCGGTTCATGGAATCCAAGACGGCCATCTCAGTGTTTTCACAAGGAACCAACGAATCATTAAATGAGGCGTGGGAAAGATTCAAATCTATGCTTCGGAAGTGTAAAGGGCATGGTTTTGATGAATTGACTCAAATCCATATTTTGAAAAATGGACTTCAACCAAACTGCAAGACTTTGTTGGATGCTACCTCGGGTGGTTCTTTATTGTCTAAAAACGCCGAAAAAGCTACAGATATCATAAATCGAATGGCTCTAAATGATCTCCAAAGTCAAAGTAGAGGCAACTCTTTGAAGAAGCCGGGAGTGCTTGAACTTGGGACGAACGATGCCATTCTTGCCCAAAACAAACTCATTTCACAACAAGTGGAACTCTTAACGCAGCAAATAAAAGAGTTGAGAGAACCTTCAAAAGCTAAACAAATAGCTTGTTGTGAGCTTTGAAAAGGTGAGCATGACAACGGATTTTGTCCACCTCCCGGGTTCGAAGAAGTAAACTACATGGCAAACCAACGGGACTACCAACCGAGACAACAACAACAACAACCTTATCAACCACATCCTCAAAATCAACAACAACACTTCCAAGGGAATCAAGGGTTCCAACCTAGGAGTAATTATTACCATAACCAAGGTTATGGGGGTGGGTCTTCTAGCCGTCAAAACCCTCCCCAAAATCCTTATCAACCTCAACAACCGCCGGTCGTAACTTCAAAGTTAGAGGAGACATTGACACAATTTATGCAAATGTCAATGGCTAATCAAAAGAGCAACGATGCGGCAATCAAAAATCTCGAGACTCAAGTTGGACAACTTGCTAAGCAACTAGCGGAACAACAACCCGGTCCTTCTTTTTCGGCGAACACGCAAACAAATCCTAAGGAGCATTGTAAAGCGATCACGACGAGAAGTGGGAGGGAGTTGATTAGTGAGAATAAAAAAAGAGATGAGAGTGAACAAAGAGAGGAAAAGAGGAAAAATGAGGAGGAAATATTGGAGGATAATATTGATGGTGAAGTGGGGGAGTGGAGTGAGGAAGAAAGTGAAAAGAACAAAAAGAATGGTGAAGTTGAAAAGAAAGAAAGTGTGGAAATTGAGAAAAATAAGAGTGATGAAGTAATGGGGGAGGAAGTGAAAAAGAAAAGAGCGAGAAGTTCTAGAGTTGCTAAAGGAAAGGAGGTAGTAAGCGCTACTCCAATCCAAAACCTTCCTTATCCACATGCTCCATCTAAAAGGGAGAATGAACGGCATTACGCCCGGTTCATGGATATTTTTAAACAACTGCAAATCAACATTCCGTTTGCCGAAGCCTTGGAGCAAATGCCCAAGTATGCCAAATTCATGAAGGACATACTTACAAAAAAGAGGAGGTATACGGAACCGGAGACCATTGTCCTAGATGGGAGATGTAGTGCAATTATTCAAAGGACGCTTCCGAAAAAAGAGGTTGATCCGGGACGAGTTACTTTGCCGGTTAAAATTGGTGATATCTAGTCGGAAAAGGACTAATTGATTTGGGGTCAAGCATTAATCTTATACCATTCTCTATTGTAAAGAGGCTTGGCAACATTGAAATTAAGTCCATCCGAATGACGTTGCAATTGGCCGATAAGTCGACTACCCATCCTCATGGCGTAGCCCAAGATGTTTTGGTCAAAGTCGACAAATTCTTTTTCTCGGTCGATTTTATTGTTATTGATATGGAAGAGGATGATGATGCTCCGCTCATTCTGGGCCGACCGTTCATGAAAACCGCGCGCATGATGATAGACGTTGACGACAATTTGATGAAGGTGAGAGTCCAAAATGAAGAAGTTACTTTCGATCTATTCGAAGCAATGAAGCATTCAAAAGATAGAAGTGATAGCTTTCGCATCGATGTGATCGAAGAGGCAATTTTGGAGGTTTCTAAGCATATTCATGAGATATCTCCTATGGAGTTAGCTCTTGATGACCCATTTGAAGTTTTCATAGTTGAAGAAGAGCAAGCTCTTGATGAATGCTTAAGGGAACTTGATGGTTTAAACGAACTACAACCGTGGGAAGTTGAGGAGGAAGACTTGAAGAAGGAGGTTAATGACGAAAAAGCGCCTATTGAATTGAAAATGTTACCTTCTACTTTGAAGTATGTATTCCTAGATGAGACCGAAGCAAAGTCGGTCATCATAAGCAACCTTTTGTCAAATGATGAAGAAGCCCGTTTGATCAATGTGCTGGGAAAAAATCAAGAAGCCATGGGTTGGACTCTTTCCGATCTAAAAGGAATTAGTCCTTCCTATTGCATGCACAAGATCTTAATGGAAGAGGATTTTAAGCCGGTAGCTCAACCACAACTCCGCTTAAATCCTACTATGAAGGAGGTTGTTAGAAAGGAAGTTGTCAAGTTGTTGGATGCGGGAATGATTTACCCGATTTCGGATAGTCCATGGGTTAGTTCTGTGCATGTGGTTCCGAAGAAAGGTGGAATTATCGTGATCCGAAATGACAAGGATGAGTTGATCCCTACTAAAGTTGCAACGGGGTGGCGAATGTGTATTGATTATGAATACCGCAACTCGAAAAGATCATTTTCCACTCCCGTTCATGGATCAAATGCTCGAAAGACTCTCGGGGCAACAATACTATTGTTTCTTGGATGGCTATTCCGGGTATAACCAAATTGCGGTTGACCCGGCCGATCATGAAAAGACGGCTTTCACATGTCCGTTTGGAGTTTTCGCATACCGAAAAATGCCCTTTGGGTTGTGCAATGCACCGGCGACTTTCCAAAGATGTATGCAAGCCATTTTTGCCGACCTTATTGAGAAAACAATGGAAGTCTTCATGGATGACTTCTCGGTATTTGGTGGTTCCTTTAGTTTATGCTTGGCAAACTTGAAAACGGTGCTTGAAAGATGTGTGAAGACCAATCTTGTGCTTAATTGGGAGAAATGCCACTTCATGGTGACCGAGGGGATAGTGCTTGGCCATAAAGTCTCTTCAAGAGGGCTTGAAGTTGATCGTGCTAAGGTTGAAGTGATTGAAAAGTTACCTCCTCCGGTGAATGTGAAGGGAATCCGAAGCTTTTTGGGGCACGTCGGGTTCTATCGGCGCTTTATCAAAGACTTCTCAAAGGTAGCTAAGCCTTTGAGTAATTTGCTAGCTAAGGACCAGGTATTTCTCTTAACTGATGAATGTTTGCAAGCTTTTGAGACTTTGAAAGAAAAATTGGTTACCGCTCCAATTATAGTCGCTCCAAATTGGAATTTAAATTTTGAGCTAATGTGTGATGCGAGCGACTATGCAATCGGAGCGGTATTAGGCCAAAGAAAAGAGAAAAAATTTCATGCGATACATTACGCAAGTAAAGTTCTTAATGAGGCTCAAATTAACTATGCCACCACTGAAAAAGAATTACTTGCGATAGTGTATACGCTTGAAAAGTTTAGGTCTTATCTTATAGGGTCTAAAGTCGTAGTGTATACCGACCACTCGGCGATTAAATATTTGCTCACCAAACCGGATTCGAAGCAAAGGCTCATCCGTTGGATCCTCTTGTTGCAAGAATTTGATGTTGAAATCAAAGACAAGAAAGGATCAGAAAATTTGGTGGCAGATCATTTATCTTGCTTAGTTAATGTGGAGGTTACCGCTTCAGAGAAGGAAATCCGGGAAGAGTTTCCTGATGAAAAACTTTTCAAAATTCAAGTTAGGTCGTGGTTTGCAGACTTTGCGAACCACAAGGCTAGTGGTTTTGTGCCTCCCGACCTAACTTCGAACCAAAAAAGGAAGTTTCTTTCGGATGCCAAGTATTACGTATGGGATGACCCGTACTTGTTTAAGTTGGGTAGTGATAACCTTTTAAGGAGATGCGTTACTGGCGATGAAGCGCAGAGCATCCTTTGGCATTGGCACAACTTGCCTTACGGTGGACACTACAATGGGGTGAGAACAGCCACTAAAATCCTTCAGTCAGGATTTTATTGGCCAACTATTTTCAAAGACGCACATACCCATGCGCAAAGTTGTGATAGTTGCCAGAGAAGCGGTGGGATTGGTAAGAGAGACGAGATGCCTCTCCAAAACATCCAAGAGGTTGAAGTATTTGATTGTTGGGGCATCGATTTTGTAGGACCATTCCCATCCTCTTATGGTAACGAGTATATGCTTGTCGCAGTTGATTACGTTTCTAAGTGGGTTGAGGCGATCGCCTCACCTCGGGCGGATGCGAAAACGGTAATAAATTTTTTGAAGAAAAACATATTTTCCCGTTTCGGAACCCCCCGAGTGTTGATAAGTGACGGAGGGTCACACTTTTGTAATGCACCGTTGGAAAGCATTTTAAAACATTACGGTGTATCACACAGAGTGGCAACTCCGTATCACCCACAGGCTAATGGGCAAGCCGAGGTCTCTAATCGTGAGATTAAGAGAATTCTCGAAAAAACTGTGTCAAATTCGAAAAAAGAGTGGTCACAAAAATTGGATGAAGCGTTATGGGCATACCGTACCGCCTTTAAAGCTCCAATTGGGCTCACTTCTTTTCAATTGGTGTTTGGTAAAACTTGCCATTTGCCGGTCGAATTGGAGCACAAAGCCTTGTGGGCTCTGAAATTTTTAAATTTTGAAAAGGATTTGGCAGGTGAGAAAAGGAAGGTGCAACTGCTTGAGTTGGAAGAGATGCGCAATGCCGCATATCACTCAAGTTGGTCGTACAAAGAAAAGGTAAAAAAATATCATGACAAAAAGCTTCGAAAGAAAGAATTTGTGCCCGGACAGTTGGTCCTATTGTTCAATTCCAGGTTGAAGTTATTCCCCGGAAAGTTGAAATCAAAATGGTCCGGGCCATTTCGGGTCAAAGAAGTTAAGGAGTACGGAGCTATTGTCATTGAGGACATGGAAAAGAAGGAGAGTTGGACCGTTAATGGCCAACGTTTGAAGGTTTATCTCGGCGGTCATGTGGATCGCGAGAGCTGTGCTATTTCTTTGGATGCTCCTCTGTGAGCATCGCACTGTTGAGCTTATCCGACGTTAAACAAGCGCTTGTTGGGAGGCACCCCAACATTGTAAGTATTTACAGTTTTTCTGTGGTGTCGTATTGGGATTCCAATTGTTAAACCTTGCTGAATGTACCAGGAATTCTATTTTTGAAAAAGCAAATGCTGTCATGCTCGTTAGATGCTCGCTAGGCGAAGCAGTAGCGAGCGGATTCGCTAGCTGCTCGCTAGGCGAAGCAGCAGCGAGCACTGCGTGGCAGCACTCATTTAGTTCTCAGTAGGCCACTCTTTTGGGCCCAAGTGCATTTTTTTCTTTTTACAACTCTGAACTGAAGCACTCACACACAACTCTCACAAACACTCTCTCACTTTTCATCTCACTCAAACCCTAAACTATTACATTGCATTGCAAACCTCACTGTGCACTTTAAATTCAATCAATCTCTTTCACTAAGGTTTGCCCTAATTCCATTTCTTTATGTTTTAACTTTGTAAATTTCTGATGTATATGTCATTTAGGGTGAATTTGGGGGAATGGGTACATTAGGTTTTGCATGTGGGTGTAGATTTGCATGTACATTAGAACAATGCCTTTCTTGATAAATCATTTTGTTCTGAAATAGATACCATGAGACCTTGGGTTTTGCCAAAATTTCAGTATAAACATTGCAGAACCCAAAAACCTGTATGATTCGCTAGCAACTCGCTAGGCGAACCAGTGGCGAGCATTCGCTGCCACTTCGCTAGGCGAACCTGTAGCGAAGCTTCGCTAGGTTCTCGCTAGGCGAAGCAGCAGCGACCATGACAGTAGTTGGAATTCTGTGTTGCTTTCTAATCTGTTTTGTGTCGTGTTGTTTCCTCTCTATGTCTGTGTAGATGGAATCCAGGTTCGGAGCTTCGAAAAAGAGAAAGGGCGGGAACACTTCCCATCCCGTACCAATGCAATTCGACACCGACAAATTTGTCGGGCCAAAGCAAGCAGCAAGATATGTTGCTTTGGAAAAGCGAAAGATTTTGCCGGAAAAGAGATTTTTAATCAACCCTGAAGGCACGAACCGTACATTCGTCGGGTTGATTAACAGCAAAAAGTGGGATCGATTAATATCCCCCCTGGAGCATTACGATATCGCAACAGTGCGTGAGTTCTACGCGAACGCACTGCCGAATGACGACGAGCCATTCACATGGACGTCTAGAGTGTCCGGCCGTCCTGTTGCGTTCGATCGGGATGCAATTAACCGTGTCCTGGGTGAACCGCTCCATCTGGGAGCCGAGGAGAGAGACACCTACCACCAAGATTTAAGGCTTCACCGGGATACTTATTCGATTTCTGCTGCCCTGCTTTTGAAAGGGAAATCAGTTGAGCTGAACCCATCTGGGGTTCCCATGAGATACCATAGGGAGGACATGATTCCCTTAGCTCAACTGATCCTTTTGTTGGTTCTTACAAACATCAAACCCAAGTCTCATACTTCTACCGTGCCGATCCCAGTGGCACACTTGGTACACAGCATCCTCACGAACATCCAGATTGATGTGGCGAGGATTATTGCTTTGGAGTTGAAGTCCGTGATTGAAAGCGGGCTAAAGTCGGGGGCACGAGTGAATTGTCCCCTGGATTTCCCTTGCCTAATCATGGCTTTGTGCCAGCAAGCGAGGGTGAGGCTACCCTCTAAGGGTCAAGTAAGGATCCCGCCAGCCATTGATGACCGATACGTGGCCAAGTATTGCAAACCGAAGAATGTAAGAAGTAGTTCAGCTGCTGAGGTTACCGGGGCTTCTGATGGTCCTGGTACTTCTACTCTAGGATCCGATCCTTTCCAGCAGGTTGTCTGCAACTACAACTGGGATTGGATGGCGGCAACTCAGCGTGTCATGCTCGATATGCACGATTCTATGCAGTTGTTACAATTGCAGATGCGCGACCCCTCCGATGAGCATTCTATGATGACACGTGAGCAATTTCTGCAGCACGCTAGCTGGCCTGTGGACAGGCCTGTGTTTGGAGAGGGGGCGGGTGCTGGTGTTGGTGCTTCTTCTGGTGCTGCTGATGATGATAATGATGATTATGATGATGATGAGGCTACCGGTTCTGAAGCCGGTAGTGATGAGGGTTATGAGTCCTTGGAGGGCTAAGTTTATTTTATTTTTCAAATTATGTTTTATTTCTATTGTATTTTCAGATTTGTGTATTTTGATTTTGGTTATGTACTTTTGGGGTGTTTTGTCCCCCATGAACAATTTTAAATTTTGAAGTAATGTTATTATTTATGTTTTAAATTTCTTCTGTTTTAATAAATTTTTGGTTGGTTGAGTGTCAAACCTTCTAGATTGGTTGCTCCTCAAAGAAGTATCCAATGAAGGTGCATCCGAGCTTGGATAGCAATGATAAAAATAAACAAGTGAATAATGCTAAGGTACATGGTTACCTCCGGCTAGAATTTTAGAATGCATTAAGAACTTTACTCTTTTTTTGTAATTGAATATTGTCTTTTTGCAACATAATTGAATGAATGTTTCATCTAGGACTTAAAACCACAAATTGTGAGGAAACCTCCATTGTACACTTAAATGCTGGATTCTAATAAGCCTTGTTGATTCATTTGATTCATGCTTTGTCTTTTATTATTGTGAATATGTGGAAGCAATTAGAAATGATCAAGGCACTTGTTTTTTATCGAGCACAACCAGTTCCAAATACAACTTACCTGTGAGCAGAGAGAGTATTCGTTAACCCCTTTGAGCTTAAACAGTTGAATCTCAGCTTGAAATAAAGCGAGATTTCAAAAATCTTTTTTTCTTGAAACCCGGAAAATTTTGATAATTGTTCTTTTGCCGTAAAAAGTCAAGAGCATTCACTTAGGGTGAGTAAGAAATAAGTTGGGGAGAATGAAAATTAGAATCGGTAAGTGCCACAACTCTTGAAAAATCGAGCAAGCATAAAAATATATATATATATATATATATATATATATATATATATATATATATATATAGAAAAGAGAAACATCTGTTTTGTAAATATGATGTGAAAGAAAAGAAAAAATAGAGAAAATGAAAATGAATGCTTGCTTGGAAGAAAAATAGTGAAAAACAAAAATTGAGTTGTGAAATAAGAGTTGTGAAGGTTTCAAATGAGAAATAAATGGAACGAAGTTGAGATGTGTGAATAATGTACAGTGAATGTCTCTTTTGCATCGGCAATTTCGTTTTCAATGGCCTTAGAAATGACCCTTGTTTGTTAACCTAACCAAGCTTCAACCGAAAAGTCCTTAGTGATCTTCGTGCTTCCACATTACCATTTATAATTGTTAGACATTGTATGAATTGAATTGATTTCTTCATTGTTGTTGGAGAGTGAGATTATTCCCGCGGTTGCAAACACGTAATTTCTTCAATCCTTATTCGAAGAGGAGAGATAGGGTGATTCATTCAAGATAATATTGTTGTGGATAGATACATATTTCGCATTGCTACTAAGTTTTAGTTCTTGTGTATTATTTTATTCTAACCGTTGGAAATTTGTATCTGCTGATTCACTTCTGTTTGAGCCATTTTATCCTATTTCGGAGAAACATTTTTCTTAATGCAAATCCTCTTGTCCTTCAAGAGGCATACTTTGCTTGAGGACAAGCAAGAATCTAGTTGGGGAGAGTTGTTAGATACCCAAAAGTGCTTATTTGAGCTATCAAATATGGGCATCTTTCACTCCATTTCCTTGCTAAAGTGTTCGAAACCACCTTTGTTTTTGATGAATTGCAATACAATGATAAACGATCTTGGTACCTTTGATTTGTGTGTTATTGTGCAGGAATTAGGCATGAAATAATAGAAAATGAAGCCACAAGAAAGTTGGCAAAGGGACAAAAAAAAAAGGATGCATTCATCAGCTTGCTCGCTAGGCGAGGGCTGTGGCGAAGAGCTCGCTAGGCGAGCGCCCAGCGAGAACCCAGCGAAGAGCTCCAGTATTTTACAGTAGCAAACATCAACAAACTCGATAGGCGAGCAGCCAACGAAGGGTGTAGCGAACACGTCCAGACTTGGTCAAAAGCGCAGCCAGCACTCACTCGCTAGGCGAGCCATTAGCGAGCTCCCAGCGAGCAATTCCAGTAGCAAAACCTCCTAAGCTCGCTGGAGCGAATGGTGAAGCGTGGGCTTCGCGTAGTGAAGGTTTTGTTCGCCTAGCGAACATGCCAATCTGGCAAAGGACATTTCTTTGGGCGCAGGTGCCTCAGGTGCCTCATTTTGGGGCTTGCTAGGCGAGCCATTCTGCTCGCCTAGCGAGCATGACAGCTTAGTAGCAGCACTATAAGTAGCAAGGGCTACTTTTTGGAGCCACACTTTTACACCTCCATACTTTTGTACTTTTTAGATATTTTTCCAGCATTGCTCTAGAGATACTTTGTGACCTAGAAATCATTTCTCTTCATCTCTTAACAATCTTTCACAAAAAGAAGGTGGATTCCCATCCAATCTCGATTATTCGACTCGGATGTTGATCAACCTTCTTCCGAAACTGGTTGACCAAGCTACCATGAAAATGAGTAGCTAAGTTCTTCATTTTGTCAATGTTAGATGTAGATGATCACTAGCTTTGTGTGTAAATGGGATGATCTTCATTTGTAAACTCTTTAATGGTGAATATATGGTGAAAACTTTGTTCTTATTGAAAACTCTTTGTGTTGGTTTATGATCGAGAGATGTTTACCAACTCTTTACCTAGGTTTTCATCCAATCTTGTTTGTTAGCTAGAGATAGTAATGAATGATTTTATTCACCATAAGGTTGAATCAAAAAGTTTTCATTTTGATAGATTGTGTTAGAGATAAACAATGGATCAAAATGGGAAAACTCACAATGTGTGTTAGAGATAAACACATTGGGAGGACTTTGTGAAATAGTTTATCATCTAAAGGAGTTTATAAGTTTTGTTGATCGAACATATACATGCAAAGTGATCGTCGAACCCTAACTTTGGCAATATTTCTCAAATATTAAAACCAAATCTTTTACCGCAATTTCTTACACTTTTATGCAAGATACCGTGACTAAAACCAAAAACCCTCTTGTTACTACGAGTTAAGAATTGAAACAACTGTCGAACGGCGGCGATATCTCACAATCCCTGTGGAGACGATAACAAAAACCCGACACTTAAAAATACAATCAACAGAGATCACGCATCAACAACAACTTCGAAGAACGTGAAGACCTTCATCTTCGGAAGCCATTCACAGATCCAAATCGAAACAACATCAGAGTGAATCTTGTTCTTTCCGGCGATGATGCCAGTTCATGCTTCTCTAAGATAATGAGCTCTTTCTCATGTTCTTCAAGCTTTCTAAACAAAGTTGTAGTGTCCAACATTAATAAATTATTAGCTTCCTTGATGGAGGTGTGACCTTAGGCTGCCATTCCCTATTAAGACATCTTAAAACTTTGTTAGTAGCAATATCATTGGAAACCAGCTTACCAAGTGCGTTCAAACTGTTTACAAGATGAGTGAATCTTTTTTGCATATCCGCAATGGTTTCACCATGCTTCATGTGAAAGACTTCAAACTCTTGATTTAACGTGTTGATTCTAGCTTGTTTGACTTCAATTGTACCCTCATGGGTAACATGGAATGAGTCCCACATAGCTTTAGCGGTTTCGTAATGAAAAACACGATAATATCCATCAACTCCTAAAGTGGAGATTAGAATATTCCTTACTTTCCAATCACAAGACTATTTTTTCTCATCTTCTGCATTCCATTGTGCTTGTGGTTTGGATATGGTAGCACCTTCCACATTGGTCATAGTTATTTCAAATGGGCCATTTTGGATTGCTTTCCATACACTCCTATCAATAGAGTTGATATGAATTCACATACAATCGTTCCAATAACCATAGTTTTTGCCATTGCAAACTGGCGCTTTATTATACACCCAATTTAGTTTGGAAGCCATAATCTAATAAGTGAATTTGAAGCACAAGATAAATCGGTGTTCCTGATACCATTTGTTAGACGAGAGAAATGATTTATAGGGGGGGTGGAATAGATCGCCAAATAAAAAAATATTATAAAAAAAATTGAAAAATAATTTCCTATGGCAAGCGGAAAGTAATTTGGATCGACTCTCGTCTATCCGAACTGTTATTGGTAGGATCCGAACTCTTATTGGTAGGATCAAATATTGTAAAGTATGCTAAAATTGACCAATATAAAAAATACTTTTTACCCATAACTACATAACTTTGAATTCCTCATCGCACTAGAGGATACATAGAAGTGAGATTCAACGTGTTATTAAGCACTCTAATAAAAAATAGTTTTTTAGTCATTTTTCTCTTTTCTCTCTAAATTTTAGTATCTAGAAGAAATAAAAAAAACAAAAGATAACATTCCATTTACAAATCTAACTAAATGGTTCCCATTGAGTTCCACGGATGTCAGAGGTGCTAATACCTTCCCCTTACATAACTGACTCTTGAACCCAAATTTGGTTGCGATAACCATTTTCTTTTTCTTTAAGGGTTTATCGATATTTTCTCTTTCCTTTTGGAATAAATAAACTTTAGTGGCGACTATGTTATTATTTCGAGTGTGCGAACACATGTGGTCATTTTTTTCCCTGCGATAGCTGGCGACTCTGCCGGGGAATTGTTTCAGCTAGAGTGTTAAGCCTAATTTAGTTAGTCTTGCGATAAATGTTGGCTTTGTTTATTTTGTTTTCTTTTATTTTCTATTTATCTTGCATGATTATTATTTTATTCATCTGTAGGATTGGAATGGCACTTTGAGTAAAGCTCTATACTCGAGCTTATGGAAAAAGATAAAAAAAAACATAGGTTAGAATGGAAGTTGCATAGTGTTAGTCCCCAGGGTCCACACCTTGAATGGATAACACAAATACTCCTCTTATAGTAGACCTATTTGTGAATCTCGTCGTAATATGGCTTGCCCTTTGCATGAAACTGATCTATTTAAAGGTCTGTGACTCTAGGGACTCCTTAGAACCAGTTTGCTTTTGGTAGTTGTCTAGTGTTATCCCTTGAGGTGCACACCTTGAATGGATAACGCGAAAACTCCGCCTAGAGTAGACTTTTTTCGTCAATCTCATCATAAAGTGACTCACCCGTTGCAGGACGCGGATCCGACTAAGGCCCGTGACTCTAGGAACCTTATCTGAGCACCTTAAAGTCAACCTTATGAATGGTTTACTGGTAGAAAGCCTAAAACTATCCCATTGTAGGGAGACCTCATAAATAGTTTGATTTGGTGTTTCTTGTGTTGTCCTGGATCCTTACTAGCATGCACTCATGATATTTGCATAACATAAAATTGCATTTCCATAAAAAAAAAACTTTTTGGCATATCAAAAACACAAAAACACTCATGCATTCGCATTTCATTAGCATACATAACCATTTTCCAAATCAAGAAACTCATTTCAATCTTTCCATCCTCAGAAATCTAACAAGGCAAGTTATTTCCTCGACATCCCTACGGAACTCACGCTAATTCGAAAAGAAGGATGGAGAACTTGGAAAACTGCCAAGAGATTATGAGAGAAGATATTGATTCGCTCAAAGGAACGATGGATACAATCTTAGATACTCTGCAGGCATTAATGAACAAAAAATATTAGCCACAAAAGAATATGCATACTAATAATGGTACCCCATCAGGTTTCTCTGTAGCACCTCAACTAGTTTAAGGAACAAACGCACAATTCCCAGTTTATAGTTTACCTCAGGGTTATACCCATCCATTTGAAAATTCCACTAATGAAGGACCATCTGATTAACAACTTGTACCGGTCTTTGTAGTCATAGAAGTGCATCCCGCTGGATTTTCAACACACCTAGGTCCCTTTGAGGATTCTCATATTGCGTAACATGTAGCGGGTCCTCAAGGTATCCATCCTGAAGTAATAATCGAGAAATATGGATTTGAGGGGAAATATCAGATCTTAGAGAGGAGGTTGAAAGTTATTGAAGTGCATAACATACTCGATCTTGATGTTATAGATATATGTCTGGTCCCTGACGAGACCCTTTCTCCAAAATTCAAAGTCACATACTTTGAAAAGTATAAAGGACTCAGTTGTCCAAAGGGTCACCTGATTATGTATTGCCGGAAGATGGTGTTACACTCTCAGAATGATAAGATAATGATCCATTGTTTCCAAGATAGCTTGAGTGAGGCATCTCTCAAATGGTATAGGAATCTGGAAAAGGGGTCAGATCCAATCATGGAGGGACCTAGAAAAGGCCTTCATGAAGCAATATAAGTACAACACATATATGGCTCTAAACATGAGACAACTTCAAAATATATAACCAAGAAAAATAGAGAATCTTTCAAGGAATATGCTCAATGCTGGAGAGATCTGGCTGCTTAGGCTGAGCCACCCATAGATGAACGAGATCTAGTTGATTTATTCATGGATACCATGTAGGCTCTCTTCTTTGATAAAATGATTTTTAGCATATCATATGGATTCTTTGATCTGGTAACTATTGGAGAAAGAATTGAGTAAGGGATAAAGAATGGAAATATTTCTGATGTTGTTGGGTAATCGAGCGGCATGAGGAAGTCCTCTGGGAACTTCCAGAAAAAGAAGAGGGAGAAAAAACACTTTTATGATTGGAGAAGGAAAACCCTATTATGCAGCAACAACTCCTGCTCATTGTAACACCCTAAAACCCCACCTAGAAATTATAGGATAATTTAATAAAAAGTATAACCACATAGGGTGTCGCTCACATCAAACATATCCTGCTCCATAACATGGGTTACTTCAACTCATATAAAACCTGTCATCGCATGCTCACCTTCACTTAGGGTATCATCGCAGCGAAATCATCATTAAACAATTATTAAAGGTATAACATCTCATAACATTTAGTCTTAAACTTGAACTTTCTTAACATAATTAAAAGGAGTTATATGAATTAACTTGAATGAATCAGTTGGAATCTCCACGAAACAAAATGGCATTTACTTCAACATAAGCAACATAATAAGTAAACAAACTTCTTAACCTGATGTTACATAACCATAGAAAGACACCATTAATCAAAGCGATAAACTAAGGAAGTACTTCAAGAGCTAGCTTCCACTTACATCAGCGAGATCTACTCCCGAGTATTTGCATGATACCCATGTAAAGGCAACATTAAAACAAAGGGGTGAGAAATACATTCAAACAATTAACGGTGCATAAACAATCAGAGTAGATTAAATACAGTACAGTTAAAAAATTATCCATTATGCACCAAAACACATGTATTCAAGTTTCACCCACTTCACCATAATACACAATCAATGTGCAACGTGACTCTCAACACCATTATATGCATGCGCTACCGATCTCAACAATGGTTTTTATTATGATTTGGGTTCCTGTTCGCTGTTGATTTTGGCGAACAACCTCTAGTTTTCCAAAACTTGTCGAATTGGGTTACTTGCAGGATCAACCATACAAATCCTAGAACATGTGCAAATTTAAATAACTTTTTAACTCTTTAGAACGACCTTTGTATCCTTTATTTGGTTTACTAAGTCTTTCATGTCGAAAAATATTGACTAGAAGTGCGTAAGTAAAAGCAAAGTTAACAAGACTAAGATAAAGGGCAAGAAATAAATACCGAAGAATAAAGTGTCGAAAAATAAATGCAAAGGGTAAATGACTGATAAAAGTAAAGGAACATTGGTAAAGAACTTTGAAATTTGTAAGATAAAACTTTAAAGAAATGGTGTTTGTTCACACGTACATTTTCCAGATAAGACTCTTTTCTCCCACACGGGTACTTTGAGTATTTTGCAGGAATTTTTGTACAAGTTTTTCACACCCCTATTATGATGACAACTATCCTATTTATATACAAACAAAATAACTGTCACTAACGAATAAATCCTAAAACTATGACATTTGGCTTTCTGCAGGACTTCCTTTCGCCAGGCGCCTCCACACGTCTTCTGCCAAACGTGATAACTCTTTTGAATTTGAATTTCCACTTCACGTCGAAATGACGCGTCTCTTCAGACTTGTCGAATTTGTCGAAATACCATAACATCATCCATGCCTGTCAAAGACGTCTTTTCAGCTACAAACATCTTCTCTTGTCGAAATGTCGAACCACCAATCTGTCGAAGTGTCGAAAACACTTATCAACTAAACTGTTAATTTCATGGTGTCATCTGTCGAAAGAACTATTCTGCATACTAATCTCATGGCGTCAAAAACGCATGCATACAGTTCCATCTTCCAAACCTATGAGCCTCACACCGAGCTCCAAGCTCTACACCGAGCTTGGGACAGTCACAAGTCCCCTCACTGAAACCCGTAGGCCTCCTCTTTCACCAATAACAACAACATAAGATGCATTAATGAATGAATGCATCATCACCATATTTCAATAACAATTAATGGTATTACATAGAACCGTATGATTCCTATACAACAACGAAAGGGTAGTTCCCATACCGAAACTACGTACCTTAACTCAACATGTTATCATTATAAGTATAATAATTCATCTCATAGTCACATCAACATTATCACAATAATTGCAACAACATAAACGATATCATATCAACCACATAATTGCATGTACAACATCAACAGGATAGTTTCAGTTCAAAACTATACATCACAACCCACATGTCATCAAAACACAACAATCAAATAGCATGCAATTATATTATCAATTTACCACATCAATTTTTCAACAATGGAAACTCAACATTTTGCTAAACGGTTCATCACATCATCATGAAAACCATAACAAAAGTACATAAATAATCCTAATTTAATCATCCCAACTCTCACTATAATAATGTAGTTCAGTGTGTTAGCTTTCCATCGTTTTGAACGACATCTAAATCGGACTTACAGAATGAAAGTTATGATCAAAATCGTCGGGATATGCAAACTAATTCGAAAACAGTTTTTTCTCAAAATTATATTGTGCAATCGATTGTAGTTAGGGTGCAATCGATTGTCACTGAAATATTTTCCAAAACTTTACATTGTGTAATCGGTTTCAGTCAGGGTGCAATCGATTGCATTGAAGTATTTTCCAAAAATTACACTAGTGCAATCGAGTGCAATCTGGGTGCCATCGATTGCAACTGAAGGATTTTCTTAAAAAATAGTTTTCTCTGTTACGATTGCAGAACCAGTTCCATCCCTTCAAACCTCATACAATCCCAAATTAATCCATCAAAAACTCTCAAAGTCACATTCTAACATCACCAATGGATCAAACATAATTAAATCGACACAACTACAGTTTTTCCTCATGATTCCATCACCCAAAAATATATCCTAAAACACAAAACTTTCATCAAAACTCAAGAATACACCAATGTAACAACAACACACCATTGCAGTTCAATTCAATCATGTGAAATTAGAATTACCAGTATATAATTCATCAACAATCAATCAATATTCAACAACACCCATCAAGGTACATCAAAATTCATCAAAACATCAATTTAATAGCAAACCCTATTAGAGGTTAAGGAATCCTCTCTACCCTTTCATGAGTTAGCACTCATAGATGAATAGTTTCCCCTACCTGATTATTCTAGCAAAGATGAAAGAATCCCTGAACTTTTTCTCCTAAGCGCTTCTTCTCCTTCCTTTTGCCCTAGCCATTCTTTTCTCTCTTCCAAGTTTTTGACGTAATATTGTAAACTGACTTTTTCTCCATTTATCTCCTATTTATAATAACCTTATTCCTCCTAATTATGTTTTCCCTATACCACCCTCAACTTAACCTTGTAATTACCATATTTCCCTCAAAATCTCTACACATTCTCCTTTTTCTCATTATTTTATTATTCAAATATTATTTACTCAATTAATTAAATAAACTCCAATTATTTAATTACCAAGATAAACTTAAATACTTCTAACTTATTCCAACTAACTTCTGCGCACCACATATTATAATCAAATAAAATACACCAATTTACAATTAATTCAAGGATAAATAGACTAAATGACTAAATTGAAAATGGAGTGTTACAAATCTCCCCCACTTAAAGAATTTTATCCCTCGAAAATTGTTATTATTAGGGTTTAGTTGTTGTTGTTATTTGTGAGTCATTCTAGTATCTCTTTGATACTTGAATTGGACTGAGTTTATTGAGTTGTAATTGTGAATCACTCATGAGCTTATAAGAAAGAGTATATTTTGTTTCATTGGAAGTGTGTCTTCTATTCTTTGATTTTTTCCAGGTGTTATCACTATTGTATGATTGAATGGAAATGATAGGGGTCTCATATCTAGGAGAGTCTTAGATAGAAATTCCATGGGTAATGATTAGGTGAGAAGTTTGTAAAATCATAGGTTATTTAGAACTTCAAACTAATACTACTATAATGGATTTCCTTCCTGACTTGGATGCCTCCAGATGTAGGTGACGTTGTACTGAACTGGATTAACAATTGACATGTTTTTTTCTTCCTGTTTTTTACACTGTAATTGTTTCTTGTGCAACATGCCCTGAACCTGGTGTCGTGACATCGTATACGACATATGTTATCTGCTTACTATTATTGTTGTGTGAAGTCTTGATATTAGCTTTGTGACATTGCATACGACATTTAATATCTGCGTACCAGAATATCAGACATTGAAAACTTTTAATGATAAAGGTCATTTCCGGATCAACTAAATCATCTTCAGAACCTTCTACATGAGAAGCTTCTTTATAATCCCATACTTGAGGAGCCTTAGCAGTTTTAGCAACAGATTTTAAAGCAAGAGGCTTTGTCTTCCTTGTAGGTTTATCTCCATTGAGCTCCATCGCATGGCTCTGAATGTTGCTGATAAGGCTTTCAAGACTTAATGTGTTTAAGTCTTTGGCCTCCTAGATAGTTATTACCTTGGGCATGTATCTTAAAGGAAAACTCCTAAGAATCTTTTTAACATGATCAGAGGTAGCATGGCTCTTGTTCAGAACCTAAAGTCTAGATATAAGAACTTGAAACCTTGGGAACATGGTTCCAATGTCTTCATCCTCCTTCATTATAAACAACTCAAACTGTTGAACTAGAAGGTTGGCCTTAGCTTACTTAAATCGTTGATTCCCTTCATAATTAGCACATAGGGATTCAAAAATTGTCTTAGCAGTAAATTTATCAATAATTTTAATGTACTTAGAATGAGGTAGAGTATCAACCAAGACGCTCTAACTCTATGATGTTTTCTATATAAAAATATCTTAGCAGGTGTGATATGTTTTCTATCAGTGATCATTCCTACTCCATTAATAGGAATATCAATGCCATCTTCTAGAATACCCCATAACTCATCATCAAAACCTATGATATGAGTATACATCTCGCCCTTATCTCATTCAAACTCAATAGAATATCCACTGAAATGAGAGGTCTAGATGTATAATTGTTCTTTTCTTAAGTGCTTTAATCATGATTAATAGCAGCACATGGATGAGGAGTACCTCTATAATATTCATAATCTTCAAACATGATTCAATATGTTTTTCTTGGGATATTTTCTGCACCACTGTTAAGTGTTTAACACAGATTATACTCTGATGCCAGCTGAAGGTGAGAAAAATACAAGAAGGGGGTTGAATTGTGTTGACTTTTTATTTCTCTTTTAAACTCTTGGTTAGATTCTAAACATAGATTATAGAATCTGAATCAATCAGAGATATGCAACGAATAAATAAAGCAATAAATAAGAGAGAGACACAGAGTTATCCTAGTTCTTCTCATAACTCGAGAGTAATTTATTCCCCTTGTACTTATAAGAGATTTTCACTATAATCACACAAGATTACAATTTGCTCAAGAACACAAGCAGGAGACTTCCAATGCTCAAACACAAAGTAAGAGACTTATATGCTCAAGCATACAAGCAAGAGACTTCCAATGCTCAATCACACAATCAAGAGACTTTTATGCTCAAGCACACAAGCAAGATACTTCAAATGCTTAAATATTAAGTAAGAGACTTCTAACAATCTACCTAACACATAAAAGATTCTTTGGGGGTAATACATTTGATATACAATCAAAGGTGTAAACAAAATACAACTCAAGAATAACTCTTTACGACTTAGGGATTTCTAGAATATACAAAGGTAACAAATATTAAGTTAAACTTGTGCTTATATTTTTACAGAGTAATTGCTCTTTGAATTTAAATGCTTCATTCATTATTTTTCTTCAAGTCTTCAGCTCCTTAAATAGAGAAGGAAAATATTCGTTAAAGATCTAGTACAAGAGAGTCCTTGAGAAGTTTGAATATAGACTTTGAAATGTTTCTTCAAATGGTTAATGTCATTGAAATCTTATTTAAAATTCCTTTGCTACAAGAGGAATTATCATTTGTATCTCAACTAACTCTATAAAGAAAAAGTTCTTTGGTCTTCACGTGAAAAAGTATGCTCGGAGTTTGACAGTGACCTATCAGAGTCACCTTGGTCCTTGAGCTTTGACTACTCTTCAGGTTCTGATCAGTAAAGGCAGACTTCTTCAAAGTCTGGTCTTTAGAGGATGACTTCTTCAGACTCTGACCTTTAGACATTGACTTCTTCAGAGTCTGGTCTTCAGCTTCTGATCCATCAAATTTTGGTCTTTAAGTTTCTCTTAAGATGTTCATAGTCAGAATCAATACTTGGATTATTCATGAAATTTTAGTCTATGGTCCTGCACACTTGAACAAATATTAGTATACTCAATTGTTCTTTAAATACTTTGTTACCATCAAAACCTAAGGGATACGAGACAAACCATTTTTTCCAAGACTTCTTTCATTTTCTCCTCTCCAAAAGAAATTTCCAAAGAAAGCATTTCCTCCATAGAAAATTGCTTGAAATCAACTCCATTTAAGGTTGCTATATATAAATTTGGCTATTTAAACCTAATCTCAAAGTGGTCTCTGATCTCCTTTTTGACCTCATCTACATTCTTTGTCCAATCTAAATATGTTGTAATATCCACCACCTTATTCTTCCTGAATCTTTGCTTCATGACTTGGTGATTTTTTTTGAATTAGAGTCCCCTTCTTCGATCCATTTGTGTCTCGACTTTTTTCTTAAAATACTCTCTCTTGAGACCAAGGTCTGCCACATATTCGAAACAGTCTCAAAAAGACATTTGGAGTAGTGCTCAACATCCCTCACTTTGTCTTCTACTTCTAAGGTTTCTAACTCATTAACTTTTATGACCGCTTTGTCGACCTCTAGATCAAGAATTCCAAAAACCTTTTTATTCCACTTCCTTAAAGCCTCTTTCAAAACCTTCAAATTTTCTTTTAAAATGAAAATTTCCCCTCATTTAATTGATAAATAATCCCAAACTTTAGACATAAGGGGGAGAAAGGCCTTGTGCTCTAACTAAGCATTGACAAATTTAAACGGTTTAGGGCCCTAATTAGAAGGATTCCCTTCGATCCAGATTGGTTTGCGATAAGAAATTTCTCTATTACCCATATATTGAGCTTCCACCTTCCATACCAATATAAGAGTCTCTGACACCAAGAAACAATCAAGTATACTCGTAGCTCCTCCTTTTGGTTTAAGCCAAGTAAACTTGCTACCAACAACTGGGACGTCAACGAGATCCATCTCCCCTATAAAAGAGTTAAACTCATTTGCTTCTCCCCTGTTGAACTGACCACTCGTCCCCTTCCTCTCCATCTCTTTCTTCGGCATTAAAATCTCATGCCACACACCACTCTCCTTTTGGAAAAGTATAATAGTTGGGGGTTTTTAACAAATTGTTCGGTTTGGAAAAAAAACTATCTTCTAACAATTTGGTAAGACTCAAAATTCTGAATCAATATACCAAATCAATAATTTAGTTCGATTTGATTCGATTCTAGACAAATTGAACTGTTCGATTCAATTTGACTATAATTTTTATTGTTGGTGCAAAGGTAGAATGAATGATGAACGGAAATATTCTATTAAGAGAATGACGGCTACAAAACATGATTAAAAGTTACAATGATTGTCACCCTATTTATAAGCTAAAACTAGGGTTACTAGAATAGGATAAAATACTAAAATACCCTCTAACAAACTTAGGGGCTAAGAAAATAGTACAACTAATAAATATGAATTACTTCTAATACAATCCCTTAATTCATATTCCATCAAAACTTGTAACACCAATTTCATCCCTTAATCTGAGAAATTGATCAGTCTTGATAGCTTTCGTCAGAACATCTGCCAACTGTTTCTGAGTGCTGCAGTGTACAACTTCTAACACTCCCCTCTGAACTTGATGTCTCAGAAAATGATACGTGGTCTCAATGTGCTTGCTTCTCCTATGCAACACTGGGTTTCTGGCAAGATTGATTACAGACTTGTTGTCAATCATCAGCTTCAGAGGTTTGTTTACTTTAATCTTTAGATCCTGCAATAGATTCAGAATCCACATAGCTTGGCATGCAGTAACAGCACCTGCAATGTATTCAGCTTCACAAGTTGACAACGCCACAACAGGTTGCTTCTTGGAACACCAAGAAATGGGACCTCCCAGAAATTTGAATAAGTACCCAGACGTACTTCTTCTGTCAACTCTGTCTCCACACCAATCAGAATCTGAATAACTCAGAAGTTCTGACTCATCCTTTCTTCCAGAAGGAAATAATACTCCATACTTCAGAGTTCCCTTGATATACCTCAGAATCCTGACAGCAGCTTGGTAATGGAACCACTTAGGTTTACTCATGAACCTACTAACCATCCCAACTGAATAGCAAATATCAGGTCTGGTATTGCACAAATACCTCAGAGAACCAACCAACTGTTTGAAGGTTGTAGCGTCCACATCCTTTCCATCAGGGTCAAAATCCAGTTTCTGATTTGTATCAGAAGGTGTGACAGCAATCTTACAATTCTTCAGATTAAATCTCTTCAGAAGTTCTAATTCATACTTGAGCTGATGCAAAATAATACCTTTCTCAGAGTATCTGAACTCCGTCCCTAGAAAGTATGTCATTTTGCCTAGATCAGTCATTTCGAATTCATTCATCAGAACTTTCTTGAACTTGGCTATCTCCTGTTCAGAACTTCCAGTCAGCAGTATATCATCAACATATAAACATATCAGAGTCATATTTCCTTCAGAAGTATGCTGAACATAGACACCGTACTCCATCTCACATTTCTGAAAGCCTTGCTTCTTGAAAAATGAATCAATCTTCTGATTCCAAGCTCTGGGCGCTTGTTTCAATCCACATAGAGCTTTGTATAATCTGTACACCATCCCTTCCTGATTCTTTTTCACAAATCCAGGAGGTTGTGACACGTAAACTTCTTCTTCTAATGGACCGTTCAAAAATGCAGATTTTACATCTAAATGCATCAGAGGCCAATTCCTGTTAGCAGCTATTGCAATCACCATTCTGATTGTTTCATGTCTTGCTACAGGTGCAAACACTTCAGAGTAATTCAGCCCAGGTTTCTGTAGAAATCCTCTGGCTACCAACCTTGCTTTATGTTTGCCAATTGAACCATCTGACTTTAACTTCTACTTGAAAATCCATTGGATTCAATTCGGTTTAGTTTTATATTAAAGTGTGCCATAAACTCATTAATTGCATCTCTTAATAAATATTTATTTATTTATTGCATCTTCTAATAAACATTTATTTATTTATAGATAAAAATAAATTAGAGTCAAACGAAATCACCCGACAAACAATCCTAGAGTTAGTCCAACTAGTTTATCATAATTCTTCCTTGATCTAATGGTTAATAGTAAACTAATGCATATTATCATATGATGGTCATGTTTAAACCCCCATGTCATAAATGATTCACCACCTTTTAAAAAATTTATTAAAAAATGAGACAAATATAATGTATTGAAGCATTCCTAAAAGCTTAACTTGTCATGAAAATGTAAAATGGGATGAAACGAATCCGCGAACATTTTATTTTTTTAGTCTAAAAAATATTTATTTTTTTAAATAATATTAATGTTCGAATTTGCAAAAACTTATAAAAAATAAATAAATAAAATAAAATAAATATATTTAAGAGTGCGGATCTAAAATTTTAATCCGTCCAATCAAAACTATAAAAAGTGTTACTAAAAGGGATAAAGCTTTCAAACTGATCCAATTTAGCCAACCCTTCCCCCAACCACCAAGTTAGTCTGATAGTCAAAGATAAAACGTGGGGACATGAATTATGATACTCTACCATATTCTTATAGATGTACATTACTCGTGCAATATAAACTATTTGGTGAATTATCCTATATTGACGTGCAACCAATACATCTTTTTTTATATGATGCCAAAACGAGTTTATTATTAAACATCATGATTGGTGGAACTTCATAGTTCACAAACAAATACATAACCCTTCATCTTTATTTACACGTAGGAAGGAAATTGACAGGACAACCAATTGGTTGGTGTTGGTGAGCCTCCGTAACTACTCTCAACACATTTTTCTTTGTTTTAATATATATTTATTTGCCTCATTCATCATTGCTATTGCTGTTTTACTACTCTATCCCTCCACTATGGTATTCAAAGATTAAGAGGTTGTTTGAATAAACAATTTATATGATTTTTATAGTGCAAATACTTATTATAATAAGTGTTTATAAGTAAGTTGTTTATATAAAATATTTTTAAAATATAAAATAAAATTATTTATATATATATATTAGAATTTTTTTTATAAATTATTTTGGAGAAGTTGAGAAAAATATAAACTAAAATATTTTATGAAAAAGTATCATAAATTATTTTTATAATTTTTTTCAAAGCTTCACAAAACTTATATCAGCAAATAAACCAATCCAAATCAACTTAAGAGACAAATAAAATCATAAATGATATAATCCTTTTGTGTTTTATGTATGTTTTTTAAGTATATTTTAAATATAATTAAGTATAATTAATATGTAATATTTTTTATATTTTGTTGACCTATTGAACATTATTGTATATAAATATCACTATATATGTGCAAATTTGACTTTTCATTTTATAAAATAAATTACTAATATTAATTATGTATATTTGAATAATAATAATGATGAACGTATTTAATAATTATAATAGAGATGATATTATTTATAAGGACAAATTTAAGTTTGTACCAAAAACAAAATATCTTATATTTGTTTTAGAGGCAAATTATATTTTATGACATATATTATTTCTATTTTGAATTTAGTCTAGAAATTGTAGGTATAGATAACCTGAAATATAAGTAAAGCAATTACATTTTTCTCCCATCTGAAAAATTGTCTAATCAACAAGAAAAGGACAAATGGAGCTACATAAATGGTTAGTGATGCTTTGAGATATACTCATAATTTTCCAACAACTACTTCCTAATAACCCTTGCTACTTAAGCTAATCATAATTTTTAACTACTAATACATCCAAATTTATGAAAGAGAGATTCATTTACATATATAGTATAGTTCCCTACACTTTAGGGACTGTTATTTTTCTCCTATAACATTTCTCTTTAAAGATCATGGATGTTTCAATTCTTCATAAGTTGGTGAAGACAGCACCATCCAAAGCTTTGGTTGTCAGATTCAATTTGTTCTGTCTTTCCATCTTCTTGATTGTTTATGCAACTCTTCTTCTTCGTCCTTCGTCTTCGATCTATTTCGAAAATGCGGCCTCTCTTGTTAGATGTTCATTGAGAGAATGTCATCATAAGGTAAGGTGAGCCTATTCTAATGGCATCCCTTTCTCTTCTTCTTCTTATAGTTTTTTGGTTTTGTCTTTGGTAATTTACCACTCTTTGTTTAAGTTTTGTTCTATCATAATGTTACCAAATATGGAATATATCTTATGTATGTTTATTTTGTTCATTAAATGCATCCTTAACATATGAATAATTGTTGTTTATTTGTGTGATCTTCAAACTTGTAGGAAGAAAATAGCATAAAAATGAAGGCTATATTAGAAGAATTGCCAAAAGCAAAATCATTGAGTACAAAGAAAAATGGGACTAAGATAGAAGTACCGATTTTTTTACAAGAAAAAATCGGTAAGGGAATGAAAATTGGAATGGTGAACATGAATGAAGATGACGACTTAAGTGAATGGAACATATATGGAGAAACAATACCAATAAACTTCGACAAAGTATCACAATTTTTCAATTGGACAGATTTATTTCCCGAATGGATCGACGAAGAAGAAGAAAGCGACGTTCCAACATGTCCCGAAATATCAATGCCGGAATTCGAAGCGTATGATAAAATGGATTTAATAGTTGCAAACTTACCATGCAAGTATCCATTAGAAGGGTGGGGGAGAGAAGTTTTGAGGTTACAAGTTCATCTTATTGTGGCAAACATGATTGTGAAAAAGGGAAAGAAAGATTGGAAATTGAAGAGTAGGGTTTTGTTTTGGAGTAAATGTAGACCAATGTTGGAGATTTTTAGATGTGATGATTTGGTTAAACATGAAGATGATTGGTGGTTTTATGAAGTTGATGTAAAGAAATTGGAGCAAAAAGTTGGTTTACCTATTGGGTCATGTAACTTGGCTTTGCCTCTATGGGAACAAGGTATGCAATTTTTATTCTTACTTCTTACACAATATTTTATTTTCTTAATTTTTTGTTTTGTTTTGTAAAATTTGCAAAAAGTTCATGAAGCAAAATATATAAAATGTAATTTTTTTTGAAATATTTAATCAAACGTATTAGATAGGGGTCAAATCTACGACTTTCTATTTAAATAATTGATATTTTATCCACTGAATTACATCGAAGTTATCCAATAATAATTTTCGGTTATTATCTTTTATATATTTTATATCTTTTAATAGTTTATTATTCTTATTCTTTTATATTTATCCTTCAAATATGATAGACGTGTTAACCACTACATTATTTTGCATGACCCTAACCAACCACTATAAATTGACTTGTTATCCTAGTTAGGTACTTATTGTGTCATCAAATATTAGTTCAACATTCTCGTCTTAACGAAGTTTTGTTTTTTAAGGAACACTTTATCTACATTACAATCAAAGTTACTTTTTCAACTCTTTGATGTAATCAATTTAGATTAAAGAAGACACATTTTATTAAAATGAAAATAAAAATAGACAATTGGCAAATCCTTGGTAATAAGTAGCTTTCAAAGTTTTTGCATGATAATAGTATCTAAAAATTTAACATATGTTTGATATAAATTTTTAACCATATAGTACATGGTAACGTTTTTGTCTATGGTAAATAATAAAATGAAAATAGTGTTGATTTTGCAGGGATAGACAAAGTCTACGACATATCCAAAATGGAACAAACCGTAAGAAGCAAAACAAGAGCAAAACATGAAGCTTATGCAACAGTTCTACACTCATCAGAAAGCTACGTTTGTGGTGCAATAACACTAGCACAAAGCCTTATAAAATCCGGAACCAAACGCGATCTTATACTCCTCATCGACGACTCCATCTCCGCCCGCAAACGCCATGCGCTGGCTGCGGCTGGTTGGAAGATTCGAACCATCACCCGAATTCGAAACCCTAGAGCCGAGAACGGAACTTACAATGAGTATAACTATAGTAAGTTTCGGTTGTGGCAACTTACCGATTATGAGAAAATAATCTTCATAGATTCTGATATTGTCGTGCTTCGAAATCTTGATATTCTCTTCAACTTTCCTCAAATGACCGCTACCGGTAATGATCAATCGATTTTTAACTCCGGGATCATGGTTATTGAGCCCTCAAATTGTACATTCAGGTAGATTTTACGTTACTTCGATAAAAAATTTAGACTAGTTACGTATAGTTTATATATGAAAATAGTTCGACTTTATTTTATATTTTGTTTTTGATCTAGTGTGCTCATGAGTCGACGCCACGATATCGTTTCATACAACGGAGGCGATCAAGGTTTCCTAAATGAGATATTTGTATGGTGGCATAGGCTTCCAAGGAGAGTAAACTATTTGAAGAATTTTTGGTCAAACACAACAGTTGAAGCAAGTGTGAAAAATGGTTTATTTGGTTCTGATCCTCCAAAACTATATGCAATTCACTACCTTGGTTTGAAGCCATGGAATTGTTATAGAGACTATGATTGTAATTGGGATGTGGAGGATCAAAGGGTTTATGCTAGTGATGTGGCACACCAACGTTGGTGGAAATTTCATGATGAAATGGACAAGAAGTTACAAGGTTTTTGTAGGTTGACAAGACAACGTAGGACTGAGTTGAATTGGGAAAGGAGAAGATCTAGGAAGATAGGATCACTTGATTATCATTGGAAGATTAATGTTACTGATCCTAGAAAATCTGGATCTCTTTTGATGGATTAGATTGTTGTACACATTCATATTTTTTTTTTTACTTTTTTTTTGCTTCATTTCTTTTCCTTATTTTTCATATATTTTATCACTTCATGTGAAGAGCTTTTTCATGTAGATTATTTATGTGTGAATAGATTAACTTTTGATTCATTAAAATCATGTTTTTCTGAATAGAATGGGATGATAAATGGCAACATGATAATAATGCAAGTATTTAGAAGTTAAATTATAATGGATTAGAACAACATAACCAACTAATACAGAAGATTGAAGATTAAAGACAAACATAAATAAAAAATAATGAACACGATTTATAACACCGCAAATAATATTCGTCTAGAATAATACTATTCAAAGTGATATATATGATACTAACTACAATCAAAGTATCTCAATGACATCCTAATCATGTACAATCCAAGGTTACATAACATAGTAAATATACAAAGTGGATGTCTCAACCAAAGACTAAACAGAGAATCACAACGAACAAAATGTATAGACACTAAATTCTTCAAGATCTTCAAAGTCATCTTTCATTTATCTTTATTTTTTCACAAACTACCAAAAAATAATCAACATAAGTGGGGTGACATACTACATCTCAGGGGAGTTCTAAGCGGCATCATAAATCCACTCGGTTCTAAGGGTTATCCGGAAATACTATGACATTACAATCCTAGCTAATTCTTATGAGATAAAACAAACTAAGGATTCGAGGTCTTTTAACCTCCTATTATGTAAGAATGTTAACACAATTACCTTTGTGGTCAATGCTCACCAACAAGAATAGTGGCTTACGCAAAGGACATCTACCAAAGAGTGCTTACCACGTCAAGCCCAACTTAAGGGTTAGATGACATCCAACCAATCTCTCTCTCTCTCTCTCGCTTCCGGGTTTACATTTACGAGCTAGGCATATTGTTAACCATTATGTATGCACATAACGTAAATCATCTCATTCGCATCATGTCCCACTAAGGAGTGTGAATAGATGCACACAATTTATCTCACTTGCATTACACCTCATTTAGGAGTGTGAGTGGATGTACATGAATCATTTCACCTCCTTACGCCTCATTTAGGAGTGTGAGTGGATGTGTTACACCTCATTTAGGAGTGTGAGTGGATGTACATGAATCATTTCACCTCCTTACGCCTCATTTAGGAGTGTGAGTGGATGTGCCAACAGATATGAATATATATATATATATATATATATATATATATATATATATATATATATATATATATGATCAATGTACAACTAGGTACTCCTAAAAATCTCTTAGGGTTGCTCAATTATCCAAGTATTTCCTTTTCAATTCGTTATACAAACAACACATAAATTCATATGCAATAACATATTATTATAACTCCAGAAATACATTGAGGTAGTATACAATAGAACAAAATATGATTCCCATCAAGAAATATAATTTTTCCTACCCAATCATGGACCGTGGCAGAAAGAATGATTGTATGACCATCATGAGACTGACGATCATCACCTGGCCCATGACCTCAAATCACGATCATCATTTCGACCTAGGAATTAGGGGTGCCTATTATTAAGGATGACGCCCGTCATCTAGGTCTGAGGGCATGGCGGGTTGCCTGTCACGAAGGGTGATGGTCGTCATCCTGTTCTGATTTTTCCTTTTTCCTGAATTTTCAATGATATTCAGCCCTAAAACTCATACAAACACACTAAACATAAGGTAACTACTAAGCAATACATCACAGTCATCATAAAACTATATTACACAAAACATTCATAGTCATGTAAGGAGGAAATTCATGAACATCAACCAAGTCTACTACTTAGCTATGATCTTTAATCAACTAAAAACCATATTCTAAGACACATTTAGTTTTAGAAACAAAGTATGCAACACACATCACATCCTGTTTCAAGTGATAAATGAACTTTTCATGGATTTAAAACAACCAAGCAAGGATTTCATGGAATTAAAACCCCTCCCTCCATATACATAGCCAAATTGATACTACCTAATTAAAGTCTAAGGTATGAATGCTACCTTTTGATTTAGAATCTGAATCTTCAAGGGATGAATGCGATATGATCACTACTAGAAAAAACTACTTTTTATGACAACAATTTCACATCACATATCGAAAAATTAAGGTAAAATTCATAGACACACCCTATTTTTTTAAATAAAAATATACAATATATTCCGTCGGTTATTTTGAAAATCGATGGGTAAACTTATTCAGTGTACATGCTTTGAATCCTAGCAACTTCAAATTATTTTTTTATCTCATTAAAATTGGTGTCTTCTTAAATATTTTATTTTTAATCTAAAAACACGTCACTTTTCACCTCGATTTTCTTTCCGACCGAGGTGGATATGTTTCTCTGATATATATATATATTATATATATATATATATATATATATATATATATATATATATATATATATATATATATATATATATATATATATATATATATATATATATATCTTGTAGCATTCAATTTCACTTGTCTAAACAACACAAACAAAACCCTAACGAAAAGCCCAATGCAACGAGAGTCATAAACACGTATCATCTTTAATATGAAGATGTTATGTGTTTAGGGCTCTCGTTTCTTCTTCAGAGATCCTAATAATTTTTTTACTTCTTCTTCAGAGATCTGATACGTCAAACATCCTTACACATATTATTGTCATATTATTGTTGTTATTGTGTTGTTGATATTCGAAACCCTAGGGGTTTTCGCTTTTTCTTTTGTTGTTTAAACAAATTTAGGTTATAGGTTTATTGATGTTGTGTTTGTTGATGTTGTTGTTCTTGTTGTTGATACCCTAAACCCTAGCGGTTGTTTATTGATGTTGTTGTTCTTGATGTTATTATTGATCTTGTTGATTGTGTTTTTGTGTTGTTGTTTAGTG